>NC_090876.1:46884395-46891895 GCF_036669935.1 Montipora foliosa
CTGTAAACCACAGAATATAATGTGAACAATTAAAATTGTTCAAACTTTTTCCGATGAAAAGCGTTTGTATCTGTAAAAAATGAATTTCAAAAACCCTTGTTTTGGCTTTCAAATTTCCCGGGCGCCGACATCTTGAATAATTGTGACGTGTCGTGGTTGCCCTATTAATCCAGAACAAACGCTCTTTGTGTTAGAACAATAGCGCAACCACAAGATGGCGGCGACCGGGAAATTTAAAAGCCAAAACAAGCTTTTTTGAAATCGAATATGAACGCTTTCATTTGAAAAAGTTTGGTGACAATTTTAATTATTATCAATATACGCGGCCAAATAGAAAATCGGCCTCTTCAAAACACACGCTCAGCGGGCCGCAAAAGACTGACAGCGGGCTGCTAATGCATTATTAGCCCTACAGCTGATTGGTTCTTGCTTCAACTTTGTGATATGCCCATTATTTATAGACGATTTTACGCATTTTTTCGGTAATTTTAAATAAGTTCACTGGACTGAGTTGATTCTTTAATAGCTTGTTCAATCAACACTTACATGATGATTTGATAAAAAAAAAAAAGTCATGTTATTCCCTTATTGTAAATATTATGTTCTGTGGTTCAAAGTTATTTTGTTTTAGTGGAGGAACCTCCACTTCAACCAAAAAATAACTTTAAATCACAGGAAATAACCTTTACAGTCAAATCAGTCTAAAATGTTTGTATCGCCTATTTTTGTTTTCAAATTTCGCGGGCGCCGTCATCTTGAATAATTGTGACGTGTTACGGTTGCCCTATTGTTATTAGACTTTGTGTCAGAACAATAGGACAACCGTAACACGTCACTGCACCCGCGAAATTTGAAAGTGAAAATAAGCGATTTTAAAATTCACTTTTTTTTAATATCAAATTTCGAATAAATTTGTACGTAAACATAATTTCCTTCGGTTTTAACTTATTCTGCAGTAAGGGTGGAGGTTCCCGTTAAGACTTATGAAAATAGACGCGGAAAACCGGGAAGTTCATAACATCATATAAAGCTATTAAACTTAAAATATCTTTGATACTTACGGACTTGATCAGATAATTACAGAGCTGACACTTGTTACCATTAACTAAAGCTCTATTACAAACTCACCCCCTAAAATTGCCAAGTTTAATGTTTCTCATCTTGCAATTAGCAATCATGCTCTAGTTTACATAACATAAAAAGTTAAACACAAGCGTCCAGATACTAGAATAATTAAAACCTGCCAAATGAACATTTCCATAAGACTAGCTACCTAAGAGACCTACCACATAATGCGTGGTCAGATATTGAAATAATTAACGACCCAAATGACATGTGGTACCTGCGGAAAGATATGCTGATGCAATCAATAGACAAACGTCGACCACTTAAATCAAGAATGAAGCACAGAAAAGATTTCTTGACAGGCATATCAAAGCTTTTCTCTTCTTCTCCCAAAAACGACGACCAATCATCAAATCTGAAATTTTCTTCCTTACCATGCACCCCGTCCACAGCGGCATCTTGCCATGTAAGCAATAGGCTGCAATCGCGTTAAGTTCAAATTTAGGATGACGATAACCGCAATGAACACGTCACATATCAGAAAATGGTGATTATTTTGCGATGATTCAATTCAGTTTGCGTTGTAAAATAGGGAGCGTACAAGTGACGACGGCAACGAGGACTTACGACATTTGCATATTTAATGAGAAAAAACTACTAGACTAACAGTTTCATCGGTAAAGTAATTATAGAGAATGAATGATTGATTCACTGATGAAGTTCACGCTGTGGTCAAACCTCAGATAAGGTAATTTCACGTTGTTGTTTTTCAAAGGACATCCGGGAAATGGAGTAATATGCGTGCCCCACGCTTCGTCTTTCACTTGATAAGCCAAAATGGCTCCCTACTGAGGACGCAACGCCCTTCAAAAGTACGCATTCGCGGTGTACAACTACAGTGAAATCTAAGAATGGATTAAAAATAATAAAAAATAACAAACTAAACATCACGACAAAGTAAGGCCCATCATTGGTGCAAGAACCCGGCAAACTGACGGATGACGTGTAACACTATTTCACAATAACGAAACTCTACGACGACCTAACAAAACGAAGGAAATTGCCACAGATTCTTAAGCAAAAGTAAACTCCCAATTTGCTATACCCTACTTGTGTTTGGAAAAGTCTTCAGTGATGGACAGGGTTTAGTAGCTCAGCTAAAAATCACTGCTCAAAACGTTATAACAGTAAATATTTAAGCAATAGAGGACGTTTTCCGTGTTTCCATAGCCTCATCTAAACACGAGGGGGAGTTGGGAGAATTGGAGACAGTTAGGAAAACCCTCGACTGCGTCTCGGGTTTGCAGAACTGTTTCGAATTCTCCCAACTTCCCCGAGTGTTTAGATGAGGCTATGGAAACACGGAAAAAAGTACTCTATTGCTTTTATAAAATATTTCTCAAAGATAATTCGACAAATGAAGGAAACAAATGAAGGAAAATTCTTGATTGAAACAGATTTTCTTGATACACGCTCATATTTCCTACCAGCCAATCAAAACGCGCGTCCGACGGCATAGAACCAATCAAAATTCGTGTGATGTCAAAGCCGTGTTTCCATACTCTCATCTAAACACAGCTATTGACCAATGAGTGCGTGCGTACTATCCTAATTAGTTTACAATATATAGCAGCGCCTTGAATTTTATTTCAATCCTTTAACCAGTAAATCAGCACCGACGTCGCCAATAGCATTATTAGACAACTCCAATGCATCAGGGCCGACGTCACCAATTGCATTATTAGACAAGTCCAGCGATGTCAACGTTGAATTTTCTTTCAATCCTTTAGCCAGTGCATCAGCACCGACGTCGCCAATTTTATTATCAGACAACTCCAGGTGTGTCAGCGTTGAATTTTCTTTCAATCCTTTAGCCAGTGCATCAGCACCGACGTCGCCAATTGCATTATGAGACACGTCCAGCCGTGTCAGCGTTGAATTTTCTTTTAATCCTTTAGCCAATGCATCAGCACCGACGTCACCAATTGCATTATTACTGGGTTGCCAACCCAGTCGGAATCTGTCTTTAATTTCGTCGTTTTTTTATTTTTCGTTTTCTTTTTTTTTTATTTTTTTCCGTGTCGGTAAAAGTCCTGCCTGTCACTCCCCTGCTAAGTGGTGTCTTTGTGCATAGAGCCTTCTACGCGTATTTTCTTAGGATCGAGAGGGTAGTGGGAAATGCGTAGATTTCTCTGGTGGACACAGTAGAACGATTAACTTAACCGGCAATGGCGTCGAAAGTCATGTAACGCGAATGGCGTTTTAGTGGATCTTTGAACAAAATGTACCCTTATGAAGCTCAATAATGGCAAGCGAATTGGATACTGAACAAGACAGGCGGCCGAATGTTAGAAGCGACGAGTAATGGACTTCGACAACAATCTGTCGCCCGTCGAGCCATAATCAAAGTGAGCTGTCTTCCTAAAATTTTGCCAAGTGTGGTGTTTTGTACAACACTCAAACCAAATGAACAGTTCTCTGGTAACTCAGTATGGGTTCAACAAAGACAGAGAAGGAATCCATATAGTGGGTCTGTTATCTCAGTTGTCTCGCTATTTGTCAGATTTGTATTTACCTGTTCTCAACTCTGCACAGTCTTCCGGTATAACAATTGGAAATTTCACTAACAAGTCATTGACGTGAATGGCGTTTTAGTGGATCTTCAAACAAAATATACCCTCATGGAGCTCAAGAATGGATCGTCAATTGGATGAGCAAGACAGCGCTGAAAAATAAATATCTGGATTTTAAGAGACGAGTAATGGTCTTCGACAACAATTTCATTTTTCGCCTTTGGATATCAAGTGAGCTTTGTTTCTAATATTTTACTAACTTGGTATTATATAAAACACGGAAATCAAATAGCAATTTTTTTATGGATTTAACCATAGTTACTAACTATGATTTAACAAATTAACATTGAAGGAATCGAACGCCTACAAGAATGCATCACAGTGTTTACTCAAGTCGCATCTTAGTTGTCAGACAATTTACATTTACCGGTATTTTGTACTCAACTCTGCAAAGATGTAAAATATTTGGAAATGTGACAGTGAAAAATTACTTGAATGAAAGCTTGTTGACTCTTTTGTGCTTTATTATTTACGGTCAAGGTTCTTTCGAAAAGGGTTTATTTAATTGCATATGCTTTGTGATTGTTTCGCTTGCACGCACGCAACTGAAGTAGGAAGGGTTTCTTGCCTCTTATAGAAAATATGTTGCTTGTTTCAATAAATGTTTCGCTGGAAAATATTTCTGTGAAATTTCTAGCTTTTGTAAATTTATCATGTTGTGTAATTTTCGAGCTTAGCAAATTTGCATACATGTGTTGAAATGTGATACGGGGACAGTTTTTGTGGTAACGCATAAGTCACGAAAATAAACAGGTCTGTTGGAAGCGTGCTTGAGTTTCAACAAAATGACCCCCAAAATCGGCAAAAGATTGTGACGCTGATGAATAATAAAGTAGCTGCTATTACCAAAACGATGGAATTACCTGGTGATAAATAACCTTGTCTTGAAGAGTAAATTTTTGATTTTCCAGAAACAATGGTCAACCTTTGAGAGTTGGGCGATTGTGATCTTTGTGTTGAATTCGCACATTTCTTGTCAAAATTTATAACAATCGAAAGAAAAAGAAAACTAACAAAAACAAAAACCCGGTAGCTTGGCATCATTTGACACAGATGCTTCACAGTTTCGCGAGTAAACACGGAGCGGTAAAATAACGCGGTAACTTGATCACCGCGCCCGCTGAATTCGATGTGCGATTTACTCGGTGCAGCCAAACTTGTACAATTACAACAAAACAACTAAACTCTCCCAAACTGTTTTTCGCTGATGGTAACTTTTTATATTTGTGGTTCAAAATTAATGTTGTTTTCATGTCGTAGATTTTGTTACCGATGGCAAAATATTTTATGCTCGATCGACCATCCTGAAACTTCATTCTGCTCTTCTTAAAAATTGTGTATCCATATTTACTTTTACATCGGTATGTAACCTGGCCTTCGTCGAAGGCGGACGTGTTCTTGCTAGCTCCTTTAGATGAAATCCAAAGCTTGTAAAATAATGTAATCAACGAAGGCTGCTTGGCTTTCATTCGCGTAAATAACATGGGAAAAGAAGACGCCCGAGCCGATAGTCGCAAACGGTTAAGGGAAAGCGGCTCACAGACTGACGGGGAAGATGCGTTCGATGAAGCCGACGGCCATTGTCTTAGCAAACTAGATGAAGTCAGTGAAAAGCTTGACAAAGTGCTAACAAGACTCGGCGAGTTAGAGGCTATGCAAGGTAGAGTGGTAGAATTGGAAAAAGAAAACAAAAGTTTACAAGAAAGCCTGAACATCGCTCAAAAAGACATCGTCGACCTGAATTTGTCTTCAACCGCCACGTGTGCAACACTGGAAACCCACGCAAAGAATCTGGAAGACCTCAATGCTAAAATAAAACATCTTGAATGCCGCAACATCAAGTTAGAAGCATACACAAGACGTGAAAATTTAAAAGTGTTTAATGTTCCAGAAGGAAGAGGTGAGTCAACTTCTGCTGAAGATCAATTAAAAAAAGTGATGCGCGATAAACTTAAGATCCCAGAGGAAGATATCGAACAAATCCGTTTCGAACGCGTTCACCGCATCACTACTAAGAAGAATACCAGTCGAGGACAGAACTCGAAACCTAGGCCTATTATAGCTAAATTCAGCTTCTTTCAAGACAAGGAGTATGTTTGGTCTTTTGTTAAAAACTTGAAAAACACCAACATTTCAATTGCGAATGATTTCCCCCGGGAAATTGATGAAATACAGAAAACGTTATATCCCATCTTGAAAAAGGCCAAACAGAGAAAGCAAACAGCCTATTTTAAAGTTGATAAGCTAATTATAAACGGGCAAATCTACAGAGGTGAAGAAACAACCAATCTCCCATACTATGGTCTCATTATGGACACAAGAAACAGCGGAAACCAAAGCCAAAGCGGTCACAGCGCGACAGCACATCTATAGTTTAATTTAGTTTAAGGTTTATGTGTGTAATAAGTGTTAAACTACTTAACCCTTCTTGTTTAATTAGAAATGTGAATGCTCCGGAAACTTCTTACTTCATACGTTACTGTATGTTTTTTTGTAGATTAATAATTTGTTTTAGGCGAATATTATCGGTTTATCTGCATTATACTTTCTTGCACTCTGCTATACCATCGTTTTCATTTTCGTTTTATATGACTTCTTCTATAATATCACTCCCCCGATTCAGCTACAATGACCGATCATTCTCTTAATCTACTATCTCTCAATGCGAGGGGACTAAGCAATTTCAGAAAAAGGCGAACAATTTTCACGTGGTGTCGGAAACGAAACTCGGATATAATATTCCTGCAAGAAACTCATTCGACATTGTCAACACACTTAAAATGGAAAAACGAATGGGGTGCAGAACTTATTTGCTCCCATGGGAGCTCAAACTCTCGAGGTGTTGCAATCTTGATCAAAAAAGGTCTTGACTGCGTTATTCACTCTCAGATTGTAGATACATCGGGGAGGTATATCGTTCTTAAAGCCGCTATCAAAGATAAAATGTATGTTCTTGTAAACATTTATGCACCAAACAAAGACGAAGACATCATTAAATTCCTCAAAAATGTGTTAACTAAGCTGCAGACCGAAAATTTAGATTCAGAGGAAAATATTGTGATTGGAGGTGATTTCAATTGTCCTCTGAATCCTATACTGGACAAAAAAGGTGGCATAATGACACCTAGGAAATCTGTGATAAATTCCATCAATGATGTCCAAAGTCAATTAGATCTTGTAGATATATGGAGAGTTAAAAACCCACAAACTAAAAGTTTTACCTGGAGTCAACAATTTCCGCCGATATTTTGTCGCCTGGATTATTGGTTGATCTCTAACAATTTACACGACTGGGTCAAAGCCACAAATATAATCCCCGCCATCAGAACTGACCATTCTGCTATCTATTTAGAATTTGGGAACGTGGACAAAGAGGCTAAGGGTCCTGGGTTCTGGAAGATGAACACCTCCATATTGGAGGATGATGAGTACATTGATGACCTTACAAAAATGGTACCAATTTGGATCACGGAAGGCCGAAAAGAACTTTCAGACCACCGTAACATTTGGGACTGGATAAAATATAACATAAGAGCTCATGCTATAAAATATTCCAAAAAGAAGGCAAAGGAGAGAAACGAAAGAGGATCAAAACTTGAAAAAGAATATACTGAAGCGAAACAGGTTTTCGAAACGAACCCCAATGATTCGAATGGCGACAATTTAAATGCGGCTAAGGATAAGCTCGAATCATTTTATGATGAAAAAGTCAACGGAATAATAATCCGTGCCCGAGCACGATGGCATGAACACGGCGAGAAAAGTACCAAATACTTCCTAAACTTAGAAAAAAGAAATCATG
>NC_090876.1:46901895-46909395 GCF_036669935.1 Montipora foliosa
TAACGTTAGAGGGCTAAACAGCTCGAGAAAGCGACGACAAGTTTTTCGTTGGTTGCACCGACAGCAATCGGATATAGTTTTCTTGCAAGAAACTTATTCCTCGCCGGAATCCATCAAAAGATGGGAAACGGAATGGGGAGGCAAAATCGTGTCCAGTCATGGCTCCTCTCATAGTAGAGGAGTCATGATTTTATTCAAACCACGTCTTGACGTTGACTTCCAAAAAATTAATGCGGAGAATTCTGGAAGATGTATTTTAGCCGAGACTATTATTGATGGTACGAAAGTGGTTTTAGTAAACATTTACGCACCGAATGATACAACCCAACAAGTTGTTTTCCTCAGGGACGTTTCAAAAGAATTTCTAATGCCTTACGCCAATGACAACTTGGTGCTGGGAGGTGATTTTAACTGTACAATTAGCACTTCAGACAAAAAAGGCGGTAGAACGATAGACAGCAAAAAAGCCTCTCTCGACCAGCTTCAGTCGTTAATCAAAACACATAATTTACTTGATTCCTGGCGTTTCAAGAATCCAGATCAACCAGGCTTTACATGGGCTAACCCGTCAATGAAGATACAGTGTAGACTTGACTACTCCTTTATTTCAAAGCAGCAAAAAGATTACGTAAAGGATTGCAAAATACTTTCAACCATTTATTCCGATCACTCCGCCGTCGCTCTCTCCATGTCTTTCAACGAAAGTGAACTCCCTCGAGGGCCAGGGTTTTGGAAGTTTAACAACTCCTTGCTGTCAGATACTAATTACGTGGAACTGTTAACATTTAAAATTCCAATGTTTGCAAAAAAGCATGAACAAGTCAACAACAAAGGGTTGTACTGGGAAATGATTAAAATGGAAATTCGTGCTTTTACAATAGCTTTTTCAAAGAAAAAAGCTAAACGAAAACGTGACGAAGAATCAATTCTTTTGTCAGAAATGATGAGATTGCCAGTCAAACTCCAGGCGTCATACAGCGACTCTCTTAAGACTGAGCTGGAGAGAATACAATTCAAGCTTTCCAAAATTGCGGGTATTAAAACACGAGGAACAATCGTGCGTAGTAGAGCGCGTTGGTACGAGCATGGTGAGAGGAATAGTAAATACTTTTATAACTTAGAAAAAAGGAACCAAAAAAAGAAACATATAACGTCCTTAGTTAATAATGAAGGTGACAAAATCACAAACCCGAAGGACATCCTGGAGGAAGAAGAACGCTTTTTCGAAGAGATTTACACATCAAGAAATATGGACCCCAACTGCTCAACTTTCAATGAGTTCTTTGAAATAGAAAATGCATTATCAGAAGAAATCGCGAAAACGTGCGAAGGTGTCATGTCAGTTCAGGAGTGTGAGCTTGCATTAAAAGTTATGGAAAACAATAAAACTCCCGGCACAGACGGGCTAACGCCTGAATTCTATCGCTATTTTTGGAACCTGCTCGGTTCATTTATGGTAAGTAGTTTTAATTATACCTTGCGAAACGGAACTCTTTCTATCTCTCAACGTCAAGGGATTATTTCCTTAATTCCGAAGAAGAAGAATACCGAATATTTAAAAAACTGGCGGCCTGTATCTTTACTGAATGTAGACTATAAAATAGCAACGAAGACCATTGCTCTGCGCTTAGAGAAGAACTTGCCGAACTTAATTCATCCCTGTCAATCTGGATATGTTAAAGGAAGGTTCATTGGAGAAAGTATTAGGTTAATAGCAGATACAATGCATTTCACTAAAGCGAAGAATATTCCGGGGGTAGCAGTGTTTTTGGATTTTGAGAAAGCGTTTGACTCGATTGAGTGGAATTTTATTCATAGATGCCTCGAAACGTTTAATTTCGGTCTTGACCTCCGACAATGGATAAAGGTGTTTTATACAGATATCTCTAGTTGAGTTCTGAATAACGGATACGCCTCAAAACATTTTCATCTAGAACGCGGGGTGCGTCAAGGTTGCCCACTTTCCGGCACATTATTCGTTATTGCTATTGAGTTACTCGCACAACGTATTAGACGCTCAAAAGAATAAAAGGTATTCCAATAGATGAACATAATGAGGTTAAACTTTCACAATATGCAGACGACACAACTGTACTTCTTTCTGATGTCCAGTCACTGTCAAGGTTATTTGATTTATTATCGCTTTCTGAAAGGTGCTCTGGCCTAAAACTAAATCAAACAAAATCTGAAATGTTATGGCTTGGCTCTATGCGTAACAGAAAAGACACCATGCATGATCTCCAATTGAGCGCCGAGCCAGTTTACGCGCTGGGCGCGCATTTCAAATATGATCTGGAAGTGTCCGAAAAGAAAATTTTTTTTGACAAATTAGGATCTTTAAAGAAATCATTGAATATGTGGTCCCAAAGAGACCTCTCCATCGCTGGCAGGATAAATATAATTAAAACATTAGCACTTTCAAAACTTGTGTTTATCTGCAGTGTCATGAATACCCCTAAAGAATTCAGTAAAGAAGTAGACAAGATTACGTTCGACTTTCTTTGGGATCACAAGCCCGCCAAAATAAAAACGACTACCCTTATCAAACAAAAAAAACTGGTGGCCTGGACATGAAGGATTTTTCTCTCTTCGACAAAGCGCTTAAGTTAAATTGGTGAAACGGTTATGCTCTAACTCAAATGCCCCATGGCAGTACATACCTAAAATGCTGCTAGCCGATGTTGGCGGTACAGAGCTGTTTAAATGTAATTATGATTATAATCTCCTTGACCTAAACAACCATCTTCCTGCTTTCTACAAACAAATCATTTTCTACTGGCAGGACATCGCAACGGCCACACCTAAAAATAAAAACGAGGTTCTCTCGCAGCCAATCTGGAATAACCGATTTTTAACTGTGAATAAGAAAATGGTATTCTTTCCTCATTGGTATCAGGCAGGAATAAAACAAATCTCGGATCTTTTTGACTCCTGTGAGGGCCATTTCCTCCCATTTAATTCTTTTTGCAGTAAATTCAATGTAAAATGTAGTTTTTTTACAATATTATAGTATTCTTTCTTCTATTCCCCAAAATTGGAAGAAACTATTGCAAGAATGCTCCAAAGACTCGGTCACGCCGCCCACCTCAATCTGTTCACTGTCGTGTACGGCAATATACAGTATCCTACTTTACCTTGAAGATCTACCTCCACCAACTTCTGAGAAATAACTTCTAGCGTCTGGCGTCGAGAAAAGTGACTTGTCTAAAATCTACCTCCTACCATTCAAAGCCACGAGAGAAATTAAATTGCCGATGTTCCAATACAAAATCATTCACCGAATTTTACCAACGAATAGCTTGTTATATAAAATGAAAAAAGTTGCCTCGCCCTTCTGTCCCTTTTGTCCTTCTGACTGTCAGACCCTGTGGCATTTGTTTGTAAACTGCAAGCACGCAAATTCCTTTTGGGATGGATTCCAGGAGTGGTACTCAACCTCTAGTAATACGAAACTGCTTCTGTCAGAACTGGAGGTTATGTTCGGAATTATTCGCTGTCACAACTACTGTTTGGCCCTCAACCATATTATTTTAGGTATATATTTCTTATATGTTAACGCTTTAAATACCATAAAGTACAATTTCGATGATTTTGCCTCACTTGTGCGCGAAAAAATTAATATAGAAAAATATATTGCAACCACTTGTAATAAGGAGAAAGAATTTAGGAAGAAATGGAAATTTTTTCTGCCCTTATAAAATTACATTGTGTCCTTCTACTTCTCAGCTTCTGTATTTTGATTTTCTTGCTATCTATTTATTTAACAACCTATTAAATTCTAGAAGACCAATACCCTACATAGTGGAAGTAACAAACAAAATTCTTATTAGTGACTCGTACAATTAAAATGTAAACAATTACGTTGTAAACGGATCAACTATAATTCCATTTGACTAGTGTTATGGTATTGTAACATGTATCGTATGTAGTGCAAGTTAATGTAGTGCAAGTATTGTGTAAGAAGTAAGTACAAGCGTAAATCATGTAACATGTATCGTATGTAGTACAATTAAAAAAAAAATTATTTTGAAAATAAAGCTTCTTTTATTTACATCAGCAAAAAAAAAAAAAAATCATCAATCTTCTACGACGCAAATTACAAGCTCAACACATTACACAATTACACAAATCACATCTATAAATAATAGAAACTGACTATAAATATACTATGAAATAATCAATTACAACTTAAAAGACAAACAAAAAACAAAAAAAACCTGATAAAGTTAATATCTATTGAGGTCAGGCCACTGAGCAACTTCGCCACACATTCACCCTAGAACTGAAGGCAGTAAGCAGAGATGTATCCAGAGTGTGTCATTGCGTCCTGGGACGCACTCGTTTTCCTTTTAGACGCATAGAATATCGAACAAAGGGTCCAGTTGGACGCAGAAAAAAATCGAATGTTTATGCAAATTACGAACGCCAGGAAAACCATGCAAACGCCGTATTTCACAAGGAATTGAACATTCCCATTTTCAAATCGGAGAAATGATCGAGTTCCTGAAATTTCAAGGTAAGCTGTTATTTTCGGATTTTTATAGTCGAATAATTTCATTTTGTCAACCATTATGTCCAGCTTCATAAGTTCAGTTTTGAATTCGCACGTGTTGCGTGACATGATCTGAGATGTTTTTTACGTGAGACAATCGGCGACACTTTCGATCTGCCGCCAGTGATAATAAAACATTTCAGTCGAAGTTCAGTTTGTTGCATGCTTTCCAAGTGAATTTCAAGCATTAGTTATCGTGATTGAAATGACAGAGAATCCAAAGGCAAAGTATGTTAAATTTTTGTTTTGTGCAACCCTGTTGATATTAGGGAACTTAAGCAACGACGACGGCGACGGCACCGAGAACGTCATCTCAAAATATAAATTCGCGTCATTGTAATCACTTTGTAAACAAGTCAACCCTTCTTATATGACAAGGATGTGGTAGTTCCTCAAAAATGACATTGGTCGGAACGGCGCTTAATTTAGGTGAAAAAATGAAACTTTAGCGTCAAGTGCTGACGTTCTCCTTAAAACCTAAAATGTGACTATTTCACGTTGTTGTTTTGCTGACGACGGCAAAGAAATGGACAAAAGTGAAAAACGCACGTGCAGGGCGTGCAAAGCTATTGTTTTTGCCTGCTAAATATGCACATTCGTGACGTGCTCGTTGCCGTCGCCGTTGTCGTTGTTTAAGTTCCCTATTAATTCCAGGCGCGCAAATGTCATCGTCTCGGTTCTTGTTTTGTACGTAACTTGCCTGTTTTGCAAATTATCCAACTTTTGTTCCGAGTTAGTGTTAAAATTAACGTGTTAAACATAAAAATTGAATGTCTTAAATCCTTTGGTTATTAACATTGGCCATGGCGAAGTCACGGCCGCACAGGCCGACGATGAACTGTGTATTGATCGCTTACATTTGTATACTCTTTTGTTTCTAAATTACACCTCAAGTGTAATTAAAATAAATGATGCTCTTTTACGGAAAATTGAGATTCAGTTCTTTTTTTTTTTTTTTTTTTTTTTTTTTTTTTTTTTGCTGTGGAGATCTAGATCATTTATCAACTGGAGCCAACAGTTCCTACAGCATATACGGATTCGGTTCCTCGAGACGTTTTCAGATGTGATCGATGGAGCTTTAACAGCCCATACACTTTGATCGATGAATCAACAGGCACAACGGTTTCAAAGAAATTAATCATTTTAAGTACATATTCGTTGGGAGGGATAAGACTTTATTTTTTTGCAATTAGAAATCTGAAAGGGTACTGCAGCAGCAACTAAGAGGCAATAGATCGCATATTAATTCTTGAATATTAATTAGCTGGACCCCCAAAATTTTGCAATGGACCCCCAAATTTGAAAACCTGGATACATCTCTGAGTAAGGTATGGGTAATGAACAACCTCTTCAGGGAGGCCGTTCCAATCAGGGGCAGTACGTGGCAAGAAAGAAAATTTGAATGTTCAGTACGGGGAGAGAGGTGCTTAAATACCATATCATTAGATCGTTTTGTTTGAGATTGAGAGAGAGTCACATACTTAAAGAAATCCACGCCATTAAGGTTATGGGAGGATTTACACATGAAATTTAGTCTTTGACACTCCCCATGCACAGAAAGTAGTGGTCAATCTAGGACATTTAGCATGTAAGAGACACTCGAGTTACGAAAGCAGTCTCGAAAAACAAAGCGGGCAGCCTTCTCCTGTCCTTACTCAAGGTTTCAAATATTGCGCTGAATATAGGGATCCCCAGCACAACAAGCATATTTAAGAGACGCGCGTACGAGAGAAAGATATAGCATGACTTTAGTTCTACCTCGTTACCATGTTGATTCTATGAGATAGCAAGCGCATGCGCCAATCAGTGCAACGTTTGTCGCCGATCAGGTTGCTGTTTAGAGATTTTTCTCCATCACATATGTGTTTTTTAGCAATTTAGGATGGTGAAACCATCGCCATTGGCAAAGGAAACTTCTTCAGAGTTTGCTCGAGGTGAGGTCCGTCGTTTCGGACGCAGTTTTGACCGACTAGAACCAAGAGCTTCTCGCCGTTGATCGAGCAAAACACGTGCAGGGAAGCACGTTGGCTCGCCCTCAAAGGGTCAAGAGAGCCCGTTTCTGGGACAAAAGATCCCACTCAGCTAAAAATCACTCAAACGTGATGCCCAGTTGCAAAAGAAGGGTGCGAAAGCACTGCGTATTGACTCAGAGGTCACAAAAACTGGGGCAAACTCCAGCCGTTCTTCGAAGAGAAAAAGCGCGCCAAAAGAGAGACCTAGTGGCTCACAGCAGTCCGCTACCTCAGGCCATACTTCAAACACAGAGGTGGCTGCCCTCCTCAGAGAGGCTTTTTCTGACTTTGCTGTACAGATGAACACAGGATTTAGCTTTTTATTGATGGTGAAATACAACAACTTCTTCACTAAGGGGTTCTTGACAAGACTGTCTCCAGTTATGGTCAATACATTTCTACCCTTTTACTCACCAAAAAGAAAAATGGTTCGTACAGATTGATCTTGAATCTAAAAGGACTGAATGCATCCATAGAGTAGCAACATTTTAAAATGGAAAGCTTAGCATGAGCTGTTCAGTTAATGAAGGCTAACTTTTATATGGTCTCTATAGATCGACTTAACACACGCATATATTATACTGTTCCTGTGGCTGTTGAACACAAAATACGTACGGTTTTTCTGGGGAAATAGGATGTTTCAGTATACATTGTCTGCCTAATGGTCTCAGTAGCATCTGCACCACGATATTTTATAAAACTACTGTAACCAGTATATAGCACATTATGTAGCCAAGGCTACTTGAATGTTGGGGCCATTGATGACTTTTTTACAAGGAGAAAATAATATTCTTGCTACCCTTAAAGTATTCGAGTCTCTTCCATTCTCGATCAATCGTAAAATTCACTGCTTCAACCATGTCATCAATTGGTATTTCTTGGCTTTATTCTACATTCTTTTGACATGAAAGTATTTCTTACAGCTGAAAAAAACAG
>NC_090876.1:46931895-46939395 GCF_036669935.1 Montipora foliosa
TGACATCATCGGTGATTGTTTTCGTGGTAGCCAATGGCATCGCGGCATATTTTTACCTTAACCAATCACATCAGGAGGATCATGATCGGTGACCACATTGACCTCATGGTCATTTTCTGGTGTGCGAAACAAACCTGACAGGGCTCGACACTAACGGTAGCCAACTAGCCACAGGCTAGTGAAATTTCAGTTTAGGCTAGTAGATTTTGAGCTTCCACTAGCCATTGGGGCTAGTAAATACTGTGAGGCAGTGGAGGTCTGGGCAAAAACAAAAATGAAAATTATTTCTTATGAATAAGGCAAAAGGAGAGAATAGAACCTAACAACAGAAACTGTGAGCGGATTCTATGGAATTTTCTGAAAAAAAGTTGAAAAAAAAAAAAAACTGAAGAGGAAACCAATGTGGATTACAGTTTCCCAACGCCACGTTACGAACAATTAATCACCTGTGAAATCATGCGGAACTTCTCGGCTGCTGTTTCCATGTGCGCGTGTTAAACTCCGTCGCAAACAATCGCAAGCACCTTCCGAGAGCTTGATCTCAAACAGTTTGCGCAAATGGAAACAACCAATTGCCGATGATCGCAAAGAAGACGCAAGAGATAGATAATTTTCTATCGTTACCTCTTGTTGGCCACGAGTAGCAATGTAAAAGCGGGCAAAAAAAGACACGGAAACACAATCGTAAACTGTTTCTGATTGTTTGCGATCAATCGACGATATTTTTGTGCATGTGATACGTTTTGACGAATTAGAGGCGAGTATAAGTAACGAAGATGGCGTCCGAGTTCGATTGTGGCAATGAGGATACTCCTCAAAACAAAGTGAATTTAATAAATATCGTAAGGAAATATCCCGCCAAATATACCTGTAGTAAAAGTTCTTGATCACAAAGAGCCAGTTCCTACAGTATAATTTGATACTGACTATGCTGCAGCCGTTGCTGCTCGTCGAAAATGTATCGAACCTAGAATCGGTGACGTCTCTTGACACTTCCTCTCTGCCTTCTTCTTCACAACAGCTCCAACATAGGAAGTTGAACACTACGCAAAAAGTGACAGTGTTTGCGATCGAGTCAACGCAAACTGTTTCCGACTGTTTGTGACGTTGTTACGTGTATATATGGAAAGAGGTAACGCACTTGTTTAGAAATTGAATCCAAATATAATTTGCTGAATCTATTAAAAAGAAAATCTTAAATGAGGGCAAGTCTGTCCTTTCGAATTTCCTTTATATCTAATTTAAGATATTATTTTCTTGCATTGCGCTGCTTTTGTGCTTCGTGCGTAGAATGGCGCTTTCTGGTTAAAATTTCAATCGCAAGTAGCTCTAATCAAAGGAACAGCCTTTCCAGAGACTTCCAAACGAGCAGTTTAGTTTTATGTACGGTTCATCTCTTAATTTACTTTATTTCGCATTTTCCGTTACTCCAGTGCATTTGTGAGTTGCAAAGTTTTGGCGACGGTTCTGTGAGAATTGTCCTCAAGGCCACGAAAACTTGGCTTTCGTGAGAAAAATGCGGGAAGCCGTACACTCCAGCATATTTGCGCCACTCTTGTGAGGATGAATATGAGAATATTTACTAAAAGCGCGAGTTGTGTTTGCAAATGTGGAATATTTTTCGTGAGTTTTTACAAATGAATGAAACTGCGCATGACGAGACTGGCTAAGTGCAAATTTAGATTTGGCTAGTGAAATCAGACCTGATCAGACCTCACTAGGCTAGTGAGCTAAAAAGTTAGTCTCGAGCCCTGAAACCAGGCAGGAAAAGGTGAGTGGATATCTTGATTTTATTCACTCGTGAGAGTTGTCTTCTTGCGTGTACTTTAATTAAATGTTTTTGGGAGCCAGAGTGTCGCAAATCTAGCAACTAGCAGACTGAAAAATCGCCCAGGGAGGCAGTTATCGAGATCAGCTCGAAAACGGCGAGTGACAGTGCCAGTCACGGCTAGCTTGCCAAAAGTGTAAATTGCGGCCTTGACCAGATCGGCCAGTCTGCCATTTAAGAAACAAAAAACAAAACCACTTCAATATGTTCACTATAAACTCAATCAGAGGGCATATAAAGCCTCTTTTTTATCGAGCTAGTGTGCTCAAAATTACAAATTTGATAGTTTCGGCGAACGTGCCAAAATCGATGCCAAAACAACAGTCAATTGTCTTGACAAAGTCGGCCAGCGTGCCGTAAAAATAATTAAGGAAAAAAAAACACTTGAATATATTCACTATAAACTCAATCAGAGATGGTATAAAAACTCTTTTTAATCAAGCTAGTGTGCTCAAAATTACAAATTTTGATCGCCCAACGAGTCACGCGTGACACGGCGTGTCGCTGTTAGTTCGTTGTGCTTATCCATTAGCGTTACAAGTTTTGTTTTTAAGCACATTCTAAAAAACAAAGCAGAGCATGTGAGATTTCCACTTGTAATCTACGTTACAAGTTTTGTTCCTAAACACATTTTTTAAAACAGAGAATAACATATGAGATTTGCGTTCTAAGAACATGTTAAAACACAAACATGCCACACTTGAATTCATGTTCATTTCTATCGACAATGTTACAGTTTCAGCTTTGTCTCACGTAATGCAAGGGTCACATATATTTCACCTCTAATCTACCTTACAAGTTGAGTTCTTATAGCCACTCTAAACGACAAACAATAGCATGTGACTTTTGCAATGCTTTTTTTAACAATGATTCAGTTTAAAAATGTTTTGTAGTCTGGTTACTTCTTAATTTTCACTCGCCACGCAACTGTGACAGTTTTTACTCGTTGGCACTCTAGCGGCAGCTATTTCTGGTTATTTGTTTAAACGGGTTTTGGCAGCTTGCCCCCAAGCAGCAGACCATAGGAAAGGTAAGGTAAGCTCAGAGGAGGGGTTTCATTAATTATAAGGACCGGGCACAGGGCAAACTAACCGGCTGTGGACTTTTCCCGGCTGCTTTCAACATCTCAACGAACTGGGGTTTTTTTACTACAAAGACTGATTTAAAAATACAGTTTTGTCCTTTACTTGATCTGTCTTCTGTTGCCAAAATGTCACAATTTCATACGCTGCATTCAATTCAACTCAATTCAGAACGAATTGCCCCATAACACATCGCGAAAAGAATTAGGGTCCGCTGGGACAAAAAGATAATAGGATATACTAGAGTAGACAGTATAAACGCCTTGTACATGTAGTTCCGTAATTAGCGCTTTCTCTCTCTCTCTCCGTTTGTATTCATCGTGATAGTTTGTCGATTTCTATAGTATTTGGGTTGTAAATTTAGTTCGAAATGTAAAAGTAAAAGATTCTTATTGTAAACCTTCGAAAAATACTTGGTTAATATGCTTACATACACTCCCGTATTTAATGTCAATTACTGTGGTGAAAATTATATAGACTGTCTTTAAACTGTTGCAGTTTTTTCTTTCAAAATTTCAAGTGTTTTTTGTGACTGTCAATGGACATGAACAAAATGGTCTATTATGTACAGTGTAAGAGATAACTACCAACTACGGAGGGTTTAGGGCATGTGTAATACCTCCCGAGGACCATAGGTGCAAGGTATTATCAATTAGACCAAAGAGGATCTCAGGACACTGGATGAGAAAACAATAAAGCTGTTAACTATTTACCGAGCATTTCATCCACAGGCAAATCTTATAGGTTATAGTAATTTTCAAAAGAACAGATGGTGGGAGAGGCTTGTTGACTGTTGATGACTACATGTAAGTTAGCATTGAAACTGGGAGCTTATTTAAGAGCGTATTTGCTAGCAGTGAGAGATTGCTGGGGGCTGTTAAAGATGAAACAATATGGAATCAAGTCTAGACAAAGGAAAAAGGGAAGAATGGAAAGGCAGCTAACCAAGTAGAGGAATAAGGCATTCCACAAACAGTTCATCAAGGGGATGCAAAAAGGCGAAAGAACCACTGAGAATCATAGGATTTGCTAACAAGAGGTACCTTGAAGAAAGAAACTGAAGGATTCCTTACTGAAGCACAAGATGAGGCGCTACGAACAAACCAGGCCCCAGTTGTTCAAAAGGTGGATAGCGCTATTCACCGGATAAATCACTGTTCATTGGATAGCGCAATTCTTGGGTTTCACTCACGTGATCAACAGCCATGTTTTTCAACGAAAACAAAAGAAGACGTTAACATAATAATAGCTTTCAATTCCCAGAGGATTGGATCGGGACACCAAAATGGCGGATGTGACGTCATGTGAAATCCAAGAATTGGTTTCGCTTAAGAATTGGTTCACGCTTAGCGTGCGTATAATTATCGAGTTATGGATGCACGCAGGAGTTTGCTAAGAACGAGAGAAGCGTAAGAGTTGCACGAGGCTACAGCCGAGTGCGACTCTAGCTTCTCGAGTGCTTAGCAAACTCACAAGTGCATCCATAACTCGATATATGCACAGCTAAAAGCATGAACCAATTCCTTTATAACATAGCGACAACAACTTGAGCGATAAAACATGTTTTATCTAATATTGACTTCAAAGTTCTCACAACGTACGGTGAGGGAAAACAAACGAACCTATTGGCTGGTTAAAATCACGCCACAAGAACATGTAAGTTGAGAAAAAGTTGAGCAAGAACGATTCATTTAACTAAATGTTGAAAGGATTTGCTTATTCAGTTAAAGAAAACATTGGCAAACAAAGTCAAAGCACTCCATAAAAATGTCAACAAACAAAGCCAAAATGCCCAAGTAAACAAATTTTTTGGATTGTTGAGAACGATGCTGAATTCACTTTGCCATGTACAGTGCAGTTGCTGAAGACGGACTCCAGGAAACTTGCATTTTTTCGCACTGCACCAAGCTAAATTCAGAAAAAAACCCGGTAATACCGTTAAGTTTATATGTAAAGCGTGATTAGTGTTTTTGACCATGTTTCAGTGTAGCTGAAATTCGGATTTGATATTTTCCGCGCTTTTCCGATTTTGCTGTTTTTGTAATTAACTTGTTTTTCGCAGGTTGAACAAACGAAATTATACAAAACAACGATAAAAACAAGAATTTCTACTTTTGAAAGTTGCCACAGACCAACTTAAGCCGTTTTCGTTCTTGTTCATGAGTGCCTTTCAAATACAATTTTGTGCATTTTTCGTGTTGAACGTGCCTGTTGTGCTTCGGTTTCGTTGCCCCCAGTTCTAATTGGCTTCCCTGCTTGGTAAAAAGTCAATGCCGTGAGAAAATTTTGGCTGGTCATCTCTGTGTTCTTCTTTCACTGCCAACTACAAGGGAACTCGCAAAACTCAAAGAAAATTTTGGATCCAAAATGAAGCTGCACACGTCATGTTATATACGCACGGCCGTGCGTATGTTTAACAATTATTCCATGAGCGAGCGTTGGATATGAGATGATAGATAGCCAATTAGGCGCGTAGCGTGTATCATATCCAACAAGCGCGAGTGGAATAATTGTTAATTATTAAAAACGCCCCCAAAATATAGAAAACTAGAGTACAATAAAAATAAAAAAGACCCAAAAAATCACGGATATGCTTGCCGTGTTGTAGATCATGGTATATGCAATGGCTCATAACCCATGATGGCTTAGCCAATCAAAACTCTCCAATTGCATTATCCAATGATCCAGTTTTTAATAAAGAGAAATACACCATAGTCGCTTAATAGGATTTGGATTGGACTAGCACGAACGCTATGTTATAATAAAACTTATCCACTGGATAGTGATTTATCCGGTGGATAGCGCTATTCATCGTTTGAACAACTGGGGCCAGGTCAATAATAGGATTGACAATGCAAATGTGTCACCTAATCCTATGTGTCAGTAGTGCACAGAAAAAGAGGAAACGATTTGCTAACGTACAGTGTAAGGAACAAGCGCAAAAGGGGTATAAAACTAAAGTGGAGATATCGCTGGAAACTGTGCCAGAAGTTGAAAAGTTACAAACACTTAATTATTTAACTCATGAAATACAGCTGTACCAGCCATTTACATGTGTCCGCCTACCTTCCATTTCATTGAACTTGTCCTTCAAATGCTTGGACATTTCTTTAGGAATAAAAGAGAGAGTCATTCAGCAAACTTTGACAATACACTGTAGCTTTGCAGGAAAAAAAGAAAACGGTTCTTGTTACATCCCCTACCATTCAATTTGTCAATAAAATGCATCAACTTACCATGTGTTTCTTTTAGTGTATCTTTGCTGCTGCCTTGATCTGTTTTGAGACTCTTTGTCAGGATGCCTTAATTAAAACAAATTCATGGATTAATTAATAAATCAACTGAATAAAAGAGCACATTTAATAAAGGGCACACTAATACAAACACTGAAAAAGGCTGGCAGAAAAGGTACTTTACAGTAACTATATAATCTCTACCTTGAGAACTCTACGGTCTCTTAACAATTAAGACGGGTGAACTGAACTAGACAGAGAAAAGTTCAAAGAAAGATAGTTGACTTCTTTCACCATACAGATTAAATTTTGGCAAGATGTTGACCCAAGACTCTACTTTATTATGTACATGCTCATATGTCTTAAGATAAAACTAGGAGTTTCAGTGTGAAAGTGTGTGCTGGTGTGGAAACTGGGAGCAGTGACTGGTATTTTTTTTTAAACAGCTGCAAGAGGGTACCGGAAATGTCCGTGAAAGTGTTAAAAGAGCGAAGAAAGGTGTGCATATCTTTTGCCTGTGTGGCAGGCGTTACTACTTTATAAACAAAGGGGTCTCTAGCTCGAGAACTGATTTTCTCTTCGCTCAACAGTTGAAGACGTTGAAGAAAAATTTGACTCCGTGGTCAAATGTAAGAGGTTCAAATACTGAACATGTACGGTACGGTTGAATGATGATCAATGACGTTCTATTGGAAAAGTACTCGACTCGAAGGCTGGGAGGTTGTAAGATTCCCTTCCACGTGCATGTGACGTCATCACGGGTGTCAATACCCCAGATTACAGACATGATAACTCCACAATCGACTGCGCATGCTTCCGATCTTACATTCCACAAATTTTGTTTGTTTGTTATTTGTTTGTTATTTATTTGTTTGAGTAGGTTGAAGTTTTGGCAGCTATTCAGCTGATGTGGACCTGCTATACCCACCCACCCATATACTCACAGAGGACAGCCACAACACCGGGAACTTCATCCCCTATTCTTCTCGAATAGTGTGTGGGTTCTTTAACGTCCCACAGGGAACAAATGAACATGGAAGATATTTAGGAAACGGGGCCTACGGTTTATTGTTCTTATCCGAGAAGACTTGAAAGTCTAACCATTTGCAGATGTATTTACAAAGGCAGCACTTTCGCCTCAGTTATTTTAAGACCCTGAGTGTTGGTCCGGCCGGAGTCGAACTCACAACCTCCCGCATGGCAGGCCTGGCGCTGGCGAGCCTTAGCGAGGCTACTGCCTCGCTAAGACGCGCCAGCAATTATAGTTGTGATAACAGACTGTCTTTAGACTGTTCCTGAGTTTGACTTTTTCTTTGAAATTTTGTGTTATTTTTGTGTCACTGGACTTAATTAAGTA
>NC_090876.1:46951895-46954395 GCF_036669935.1 Montipora foliosa
AAGATGTGAACTCATGGGAATTTTGAATCCAGCTGGTGTTGTCAACTTGGCAGATACAACTACATCGCCTAGTTTGACTTTATCTGAGCTTAAACCGCGGCAAGTTCCCACCAAAAATACAGCCTTTGGCCTCAAGACCCTGACTGCATTTTTTACTGCTGCTGAAGATCCCCCTGGGACTACAGAACCTTTAGCACATGTCTGTAATGCAACCTTTAGCTGATTTTGATCAGTACCAATGTATCCAAAATATATCCAACCAACTTCCATGTTGTAACTTTTGACAGGTTGCCCCAAAAACGAGTAACAACTCAAGAACCCACAATCCTCCGCTGTCAGTAGCAAAATATCAATTGGCAGATCAACACTTCCCCAAGGTTTGCTGACAGTTTGAAGACCACTCAGTTCTGGTGGCTTGACTTTGTCAATGAGCTTAGGGGGCATGCCATAACTGTTACAGTCTTCCAGGACAGGCAAACAAAGTTTCCCTTTCTTTCCACCTAAGATTAAAAAAAAAAAACAAAGCAAAATCATTTATCATCTATTAGATTCTATATTTGCTATGAACAAATTTGGAGCAAAGTAAGTGACGACATACATGTAATTATTCTTGCTAAGAATTAAGATCTAATATTCAAGTACATTATAATTACATTCGACAACCTTCGCTTGAAAATTTAGCAAAGGCACTGTTGCATACTGCAGTGGCTGTGCAACAAACTTAATTTGTTTTGCTTCATGTGTGTCATTTTGTATGTGCATGTTTAAATACATGTAAAACATAGAAGAGAAGCAGGCTGAAACACTGACTGCTGGATGAGACTGCTGTCATTTTGTTGAAATCAAGTGTCATGATTAAAACTAATAATTATCATTATTTTATCTGGGTTTTGGCTTCTGAAGATTGTTCAAATATTTCAGTTTATTGTAAAACATGAGAGTTAATATTAATTTTAATCTTTTGAGTGGTTTGTTTATCAACTATCTAAAAAAGGAATTTCCCACTTCCCTGGGGTCTTCTTTGAAAAATAGGGGTATGGTTTTATAGGGAGGGGGAAGGAAGTTACCCTGGTACTACGAAAACCACTGATCTGTGGAATATGTGGGAATTTACGTGTCTCTGCCCCGCCCACTTTCGCTTGTAAATAGTTCGAATTCTTAAGAGGTATTGGCAAAACTGAGTGCATATGGAAGGCTCTATAATCGTGGAAAAGCTCTCAGAGGAGGCTTGAGAATGAAGATTAAACAAGACATTATCAGAAAAGGCGAACACTTCACCACAGTTTTCTTTGTGGGACATTTTTCTGCGATTGCCAAAGAAAACAGAGATAAATTTTGAAAATGTGTTTTTCCATTGTTGTGGTTGTTATAGCACACCTTAAGCCTGTGGGGAAGGATTTTCATCAAAATGTTTAACAAAAGTGGGCGGGGCAGTGACTCGGTAATTTGGGCCCATTTCACAGATCGGTGGTTTTCGTAGCAAGTGGCCTGTGTCTTTCTTCGATCCACATCTCCCACCTCCCCTGTGTTTACTTGCACTTTACCTTCCATGCTGACCTTTACACCATCATCATCATCATCATGTTTCCATTGCTTTGAAAAATTCTATTAACGATCACCATCTTGTCAAGTCTTTTGATGATCATTCTGTCATGTAACATATCTCAAAGCCACCATTCAAGCATCCATGACTTGTCTTGTCTGTGTCCCTAAGTGAGAGGTGAAAAAGGAAAATAGAACTTGGTACCTCATGATTATATCAAACTTTCTCACTACAATGATCTTCCACAATATTAATCATCCCAACCTGCTGTTTAAATTTCAGATACTAATTCATGTAAATTCTTTGTTATGCATACTTGCATACACTTCATACAGGACATATAGTTTTAATAGCCCTTTTCACGGTTAGTTTTTCTCTTTTGCATTACAATATAATCTAGCATGTATGTGAGGCATTTCGGGCTATTTTATAGTTTTAACCCAAATTGCCTCGCATCCACGTTAGATTACATTGTAATGCAAATGAGAAAAGCTACCCGTGAAAAGGGCTATTGTCTTGCAGTTGCCGAGGTCTTACACTGTAGATGGCCTAATGGCTCACATAATAAAGCAGTGTGCAACAAAATTGCAATTGAACTCATCAACAGATGAGCATAAGGGAGATGCCTGAGAGGCCTATAAAGCCAGCCATGAGCTGCAGCCGAGAGCAGCAAGTAATCATAACAACCCTGAGAGTGGCATCCACCCAGGCACCATCACACTGTCAACCAGTGGAAGAGTTAACCCTACAAGCCCTGAGCGTTACCCAAGGGAGGGATAGGGAGGGAATAAAGAATGCATAAAATGATAGCTACAAACACGACGAGCAAATTATAATAAGCAAGTTGATTAATTTTCGATACACAAAGTGAAGGGAATTCCCCAGCCCTGCCAACCCAAAGGGGTGCCCTGCACCAATGCCACTAATGCCCACTGGCCAGCAAGGTCTTGAATATAA
>NC_090876.1:46959395-46971895 GCF_036669935.1 Montipora foliosa
GTTAAATCTAAATTTTCGCTTATTATGGAATTTTTTGTTTCATTATTTGTAATAAAAAAGCTTGTTTTAAACTTGTAGCACTGTTTACAAAGTCTTTGACATTAATTCTCTGATTTTGGTAAACATTACCATCAGGCTTACACAGACCTAAAAGATTTTTAAAATTTTATTTTATCCACCTATAGTGTACATGGTCACTGTGCACCTCATCGTCTGTATCCACAATGGTAAGCTGCTTTTATATGGACATGATGGATGGTATGACAGTTTTATTGTTTAAGCATCTGTGAAGTAATCCAAAGACACAGAATCTTGTTTCGCCCAGAGGTTTCAATAAGTTTTTTAGTAAGCGGCTGATTTTGTGAAGTAGGCGGCAGTGGCAAGAAAGGGGAAGTGACACACTCCCTGAGAAAATTTTGAAATCTACGAGCTCGGAAATGGCATTCCCAGCAACAACATGTACATGTAGCTGCTCATAGCCAAGTTAGAAGACAATTTTTGTTGCATCCTTGATCTCTTGTTGAAATGCGACAAAATATCGCCTCCAGCTGCCCGCTCTCTTGTTGTGTCTTCAATTTTTAATAAACAGCACATGGAAAACCGGAAGGGCGTAGTGAATGTGATTGAGGCATCATTTGGCACCAGTCTTTCTCCTCTATTCATCCAAATAATCGCACTGGAGAGTGCATATGCATGGCTAAGGCAAGTGCAAATAACTAGGAATTCATAAAAATATCTAATGTCCAAAAGGGAGCAAAACATACAGCAAGAGGTTCCTTGATATTCTAGTTGTTTCATTGAATTAAAATAAATAAAAATGGATTGAAGTGAAACAGTAACAATGGTGTAATTTATCGAAAAAGTAGGCGGTGATAAGTTAAGGAGTAGCCGGCAAAATTCGCCGGTTGCCAGCTTCTAATGAAACCTCTGTTCATCAATTTGTACAGCACCATGAGGCAAGGTGCATTTGGTTGCTCTTGAAGTCTTCCATGACACTGTCTATGTTCTTGTTAGAAAAAGACATATAAAATTATAATTTTGAATCCTGCAGTGAGCACAAACAGGCAGTAGCTCATTGGCATAGAGATTGAATAATGGATTCTGTGGAATGCCATGCTTGATTACCAGAAAATCAGACAATGAAGACCTGGTCTTGATACGTGTATGTTGTACTCTTCCAGTCTAGTAACCAGCAAACCATTTGAGCCTATTGTCAGAGATGCCTAGATAACGTTTCTTCAATGTTTCATGACGTATGCTTACAAATGCCTTGCTAAGGTCTAAAAACAGGGCAGTAGTAACC
Source organism: Montipora foliosa (assembly GCF_036669935.1). Classification (NCBI taxonomy): domain Eukaryota; kingdom Metazoa; phylum Cnidaria; class Anthozoa; order Scleractinia; family Acroporidae; genus Montipora; species Montipora foliosa. Next base: position 46,960,699 of record NC_090876.1, read on the forward strand.
TTGCATTCATCTATGGCCTTGTACAGCTGGCTTGTAAATACTACCTGCTAACATTTCTGTTGATTATAGCCTCTCTTTTCCACTCTAGTGGCTTAAAAGCATTTTATTATTAAGCGATTTTCTTTGAGCACGACATAAACATGGGCCTGGTCATTGTCAGAGAAAGCTGCTTTGCAGCGTCATACTCCCTTGCGTTTGATACAAAGCATGCCATTTCCTCAGAGATGATGAAATGGATCAGAATGTGCAAATCGGCTGTTTCCAGTGGAGAGTATCCTGCCAATTTAGGTCATTGTATATCCTCTATGTTCCAGGCAATTTGGACTCCAAATCTTTATTCCAGCAGCATTTTTCAATCTACCTGATTGTTGTATGCTTCCCAGAAACACACTTGTGGGAACATAACTCCGTTAAAAGCAGGAGATTGGAGAAAATATTATAATAGAGGAAAACACGCCTGTCCCATCACGTTGCATAATCAAATTACGATCATCAGTTGCTCCTCGGTATTTCTTGGTCCATTTATTTTCAAACTGGACAGCACTGAGTACTATTACCTATACAAATGTTGTGCACATAGAGCTATGGAAATCTTGGGTGCATTTGGATTTTAATTTGAAAACCAACAGTAAGGTGTCTAATCTCGTTTTGGACTTGTCACACAGTGTTTTTGTAATAATTGCAATCAAAGTTTGTTATTTACAGTTGGTTGTCTGTTATCTTCGGGCATTTATCTCAAATTCATAAATGAAAAAGGTAAACATTTCCTCTTCTGGCTGGTCCTTGCTGAGAGCAATTGTCTGACTTCCGGCATGGCATATGCCTGTACCTCGACAAGGAATGGGGAACATAAAAGGCAGCTGACTTTAAATAGAATCATGGATCTCTTTACTATCCATGATAGAATCGAAGTTACTTTAAAGAGTAAGAATAACTTGCTTTTGAACATTCCAGTCTGTAATACAAATAATCAAATCAATGCGATCTGTTTTTCCCTTTTGTAATAACAGATTAACGAGGGGATCGATCGATGAATCGTGGAAAGCAGTCGTCGGACAGTCTTACCTTCGTTGTCTTTTCAGTTTCCCCACGAAAAAGCGCTATCAGATGCAATGGCTACGTCTTCACAACGTTGGTCCGGTGAAGATAGTAATGCTACCCCATGATTGCAAGCTTAACTACAATATGGGTGAACGAATCAAAAATTACACCACAAGGAAAAATAAGGACGACAACCTCAAGCTACAATGTACGCAAACACCCCAACCTCGTCCCCAGGGCCTTCTCCTCTACGATTTTCAAAATGGCGTCCAGACGAGCCGCCTTTTCGGAAAAACGTTAAGGAGGCTCGCGACATAGTTTCTCCTTTTTTCAAACAAATAAACATATTTTGTCCTTAGATACAGTTAGGTTAATCATATCAAGACGAAATTTTGCGAGGGTATTAAGTACCCATCATACATTTCTCACATTACATTTACCTCCAAAAAAAAAACGTTACCATGGCAACGATATAAGGCATGTTTTTTTTTAGCCTTAACATCAAGATATATTGTCTTTTTTGAAAAAAACGGGACGGTAAAATCTTCCCATTTACCGTTGCCAGATAATATTTGAAATAATCTCTAAAATATTTAAAATTCAATAAAATCTGTAGGTCAGTTTTTCAGAAAAATAAGTTTTTGTGAAATGTGTCTCTAATTTTGTTTTCACCTACAGATTTTTTTTAAGTTCGAAAGACAATCGTTTTAAATTAATCTAAGCTAACTTGCAAAAAATGAAAAAAATTCACCGTCCGGAAGCAGAGATATAAACGAGTAAAGTTGCAAAATCAGGGAGAATGAGGGGGTTACGACGGGGGTTACAAGATCGGCATTTACGCATGTGTCTCTCGCTCATTCGAGTGCACACGCGTGTGTGTACAAATTTCGTAGTTTTCGTGGATAGGGGATGTCTATTTATATTCCATATATATAGGAATTAGAAGAAAGGTGAGCGAAATTGGCGGTATTTGTTTATTTCTGTTGACCCATTTTGAATCATGAGGTGACGTGGGTAGCTTTTAGAATTGCGTGTGTGGCTTTTACGCGCTCGCGCTCAGCTGAAACTTTTAAGGAGGCTCGAAAGGGTTTTCAGCTGAAATTCTAAAAGCTGCTCGCGTCAGCTCACGATTCAAAGTGGGTCACCAGAAATAAACAAATACCGCTAGTTTCGCTCACCTTTCTTCTAATTCCTATACATATGGAATAAAAATAGACGCATGCGGTGACGCATGCGTAAATGCCGATCTTGTAACCCCGTCATTTTTCCTGATTTTGCAACTTTACTCGCTTATATCTCTGTTTCCGGACGGTGAATTTTATTTCATTTTTATCATGTTAGCTTAGATTAATTTAAAACGTTTGTCTTTCAAATTAAAAAAAATTCTGTAGGTGAAAAAAGAAATTAGCGACACAAGTTCACAAAAACTTGTTTTTCTGAAAAACTGACCTAGAGATTTTGTTGAATTTTAAATATTTTAGAGATTATTTCGAACATTATCTGGTAACGCTGAATGGGAAGATTTCACCGTCCCGTGTTTTCAAAAAAGACAATATAAGTTGATTTTAACTATAAATTTCCTTTCTAGTTTCTTTCTATAAGCACGTTGATCAACAGTAATCAGATGCTTGGTCTTTTGCAAGACATTTCACTACAGCTAAAACCTGCGCCCTGCTAAAACCATTGAATTATATAGATATATAGAAGAATGTGCTTTTCATTGGCAGGATTACTTAAAATCACAATGAGATTTTGGGGGCCTTAAAATTAAGTTTAGTGAAGCCGCGCGCAAAAAAAGAAAAAGGCGAACAAAAAAAAAAAAGAGTCAGTTGTAGCTTTACTGCGATATTACTGTGAAATTGTGAATATCCGGTGCCCTTCATATTAGACCCATAATACCAGCCCCTTTATGACCTCAACTTATTACCAGAGCTGCAATCCCTTTTGCAAGCACCCGTTTAACTCGTCTTTACAAAACCACATTTACATTGTTGAATATCTTTTCTCCATTAGATATGATTAGTATAAAAATCTTGGAGACACTAAAGCCCTGGCACGCAAAATGTTTTCTTCCGGGTGTTGTCCGCTTCTCAAAAACGCGCGTGCTTAAGCTCTCTAATAATACATATTTCGCAATTGTTAGGGAGATAAAGCAAAGCCGATTTTCCGTTACGGACGGCAACCAGAAGTTTTTTTTTTCTTATTCGAATCTTTTGCCAAGCCGTTTGTCCCAGTGTAAATGAGAAAGTCTCATCTTCTAATATTGGTATTCGAAGGATTACAAAAAATGGGCATCAACTTCGACTGCTAATATTGCGGTAACAGCTAGAGGTCTCCAGATCCTTAGGTGCTGACTAATAATCAACAAACGGAGTTGGGATATTGCGAGGCTAACACTGGCCAAAAGCTCGTAATGATGTTTTCGCCACCTCTCCACTCCCTCCACATTCGGTCGTTTAAAAAGGATTGGAGATCCTCGCGATTGATGCCCCTTTTCTTCTTCACGGCAAGTTTCAGGTTCGCCCAAGCCGATTCAACCTCTTGAGTGTGTATTCCACTTACGGGATCTACAAAATTATCCGCGTGTACTACAACCCTGTGTCGCGCCACATGGATGGGCAAGTGCCTGGTGAGGTTGTAGTATGCACCCCAGTCGTCGGTGTGAACCTCGCTCCCTGGTTGAAGACATTGGGCCAATATTGGAAGGAGAGTTTCGCGATCTCTTCTATCCACTACCTGGTAGTATCCCCTCGCAGGTTGAGTCGCACAACTGATGACTCCAAACACCCACAAGTCTGCTGCCCTTCTTCCCCTGTTGAACTGAATCAAAGAGTGCTCGATTTTAACCTTTTGCAATCGAAAGGAACCAAAACACAAGCAAAGTATCCTGATAATAACTGATATAATAACGAAACGATTTGTCACCATCTGGGTAAACCTATTTCAGGGTGCCTACATGCGTTAGGTGTGTGTGGCACTTATGCTCATTGTTTCTCTCCCCTACTGTCTATCGTTCCCGACTAGTATACGATAACTACAGTAATCTACAAAAACCAAGAACTTTACCTTAGCTTTATGATTGAATTTGCTTTCGTCGCACTTTACAACAGACGTACCAACAAAAGGAACGATTGGGTTCACCTCCAGATCTCTTGAGCAAACGTCCTCAAGGCAACGAAATACCCTACACACAAGATTTTTGTTTATGCCCATCATTCTTGCTGTATCCCTGCGGGAGCTGTCAACAGACCAAAAATAGCACATAAAGATTAAATCCCCAAGTGCTATTTTTGGGAAGCGAGCGAAGAAGCTATTTGTTCTTATACTTCTCTTTTTGCGACAGGTTTTGCACCTCCTGTAAATAAAAACAAGGTACTGTATGAGCGCAACCACAGCGCGACTACTTCTTTTTCATAAATCTAAACCGGTTGCGAAATGCACATAGGAGATCCTTTGAAGTGCATATAGTCCAGCCTGGAAACGTTTTTGTACCTTAATCGAGTGAACTTGTCAAGTGCAAAGGCAACTTTTTTTGATATCTTTCTTAGTGATCAGAACGGCTCCCGATCTCGCGGTGACTGTAACTCAAGATAGCGATGAGTGAATGAACAAGTGAATGCAACTTTCCGTTACAACTATACGCCACTTGCTCCAAATAAATGCTCTGCTTTTAAGGTAGCGGAAATCAGAATAAAAATGTGTTTGCCTATTTACCATCCTCGACCCCTGTTTCCTTCCCTGGGAACTAAGTACTCCGTGCTTGCAACAGTCTCGTCTCCAGAGCCCGCTTTCCCTTTTAGTCAGCGTCCACTTATCAGCGTCAAGATCAAGGACACTGGCTGACTGGCAACAGGCCAAAACAGGAAGTCCGCAAATCACAAACTTGCGGCTCGTCTACGCAAGCGCAAAAATTTGAAACAACATTGGTCGTAAACTGTTACAAAAATAGACATTCGTTGCCTGCAAACAGGCAACGAAAAAAATTCGACGAGAGAAACGAGTGGGAGTCGTTGTTTGAAACCGCGAACGAAGCGAGTGGGATGCCTGTGCAGTCCCTCATCAACAGACCGCTCTATTGTAGGCTCGTTCCACTCGCCCTATACCGAATCTGGACCTGTTCGCAGGCTAAGACATTCCCTACAACTGATTGGCCAGAATCAGGGTTCTTGGTGCTGACCAAAAGAGAAGAGGGCTCCGGTAACGACAATGTCGTCGCAGGAAAATAGAATGTACTCAAATCAAACAACCGGGTAAAATTATCAAAAGGGATAGTAGATGCAATAACTATCAAATGAAATGATGACAAAGATGAAATAATCAATTTTAAAACATTATTAACTTTTAGCGGGAAGTAGTTTTCAGACTAGACACTTGGTCTACTCTGATTTCACAGGTATTTCATCATTTGAAGGTAGGCTGCGATCGTTTTGCCAATCCTGTTTCATTTACTCCGCATTCGACGTCATATCGATATGTTTCGTATGGGAACAATATAAAGTTAAGATGCTGATCACCACAGTTATCAATTAACGTTACTCGTGCAGTGAAGGAAAGGAAAGCCTGGAAAAAATCAATAACGTTACTGCTCAAGTAATGTTAATTAATAACGATTATCAGCATCTTAACTTGATTACCTCCGAGGTTCAAATACACATGGCTTTCATGCGTTAAGTTTCGTGAAAAAGAATATGTCGGAATGCACTCTTACCATTGAAATCCATCGACATGAGCTTCTGACTTTTCCACCATTACCATATCTTGACAGCATCCACCACAGTGCAAAGGGTTCGGCAGGAGCGATCGTCGTTGAAGCCATCGTATGATCCTCCTTGATGAAGATTGTCTCAGTAGTGTAAAATAGCGCAGGTCCATCTATTTTTATTTTCTTGAAAGCGTTTTAAAACGATGGATTTTAAGCAGAATCTTCTGAATAACGAAACGGATGTGTAGGAAATACGATCACACGGACTGAGTAATCTTTTGCTGGAACTTATCTGTAGGTGGTAGGTTAAACAATAGGCTTGGAAACCGCAGGATGTCACTTCACTAAAAAAAAAGTGTGATCGTTTATGATTAAAGCCGTTCATCTTTTAATTTTTTGATATCTTTCTCAAGAAAGATAACCGAGAGCAGGGTTTCGTCTGAGTAGTAAAAAGCAATCGGCTACTCGTTAATAACTAATCCTTGCTGGCAGGTCTGTTAATTGTCATTTATGAAAAACGTCATTAATCAATCACTTCAATACATTACCCACTTCTTTTGATTTTCCCTTTTTCACTTTATCACAGAGCAACTAGTATTTTCGTTGGGGCGTCCAGCTCTTTAGGGCTTGGCAACCAGAGTTCCACATTAAAGCTTTTCGACAAAAAGCAAAGGTTGCAAGCAAGTTAAATAGTCCAAATCCATTACATGTATACCCAGTAACGTAATGAGATATTAAAAAAACGGATTTAAAAAAAGGGCTTGAAATAACTTTCCCATCAGTGACATGGAAGGCTCGATGTCACGTGGACTAATAATTTTTACTTATCTCTGAAGTATCATTGAAAAGAGCGTTATTCGAGTGATGCCTTGGGACGTTTCTCGGGTCTTTGGTTTTTTTTATCTTGCTAACTTGCTCATGGAAACAACTCCATATAATCCTTAGCAGTTGAGAATCATTATTTACAGTAATCTGCTTTTGTCAGGGGGACCCAACGAAAATATAGTTCAAAACCAGTAAAACATAGGGCGCGTTCTTTTGGGGCTATTCCGGAATAGGAATACTCCGAATATATGGTAATCGTGTTCTTTGGGACCAATTCGGCAGATGCGTTCTTCTGGGAATTGGTATTTCGTGTATTCTTTTATTCGTCAACCGGAATAAGAATAACCGGAGTCCCAAAAGAATGCGCCCATAGCATTGTTAAACGTGTTTTCGTATTTCACCGTTAGATATAGGCGTGTTTTTATCCGCTAAAAAAATTTTCATCTGTTCGGATTCCCTAGCTGAAAGTCTAGTGATCCGAAAATTATAGGGATCAAAATAATCGTAGCGTTTCGAAAATTTCCGCCAGAAAAAAGGCTCCCGAAAATCCTAGGAGACCTTTTGAGGGTAAAAATACGTTAAAGATGGGCAATTATATTTATATGCCATGTTTTAGATGTTCGAAAATCCCAGGACAGGCAGACAAGTAAGGAATTTTACAACAAATGTTCCGAAATTTCCCGATCTCACATCGTCTACCGAACAGAAATTTTCCGAAAATTGACGTTGGGTGCCCCACTTTTGTCATGTGGCGTTCTGTAGTAATAACTTCTGCTACGCGATTCATAATAAGGAGTGGGGATAACTTACTTCTAGTGGAACTTTTGCAAGCACGTTTTGAGAGAAAAATGGAGAGACTCCTTCTTTTCTCTTCGCTTAAAAATACTGCAAATGCGACCTGCAACCACATCTTGTTTTCTTTGCCGAACACAGCGTTCATTGACACTGATATATCATCATTCCTTTTAACGGATAGATTAGTTTTGCGCTTGGTCGACATTGTTCTGGCGTGCTTCTAGCTAGACTAGGTGATAGGCGCGGGTTCAGTTAGCCATCATAACCTTTCCACTGAACTTCACAGATCACACATAACTTCTTCGATGAATAAGATAACTTTATATATCAGCAAAAGTCTATTAATTATCAAACAGCCTGCTTTGCGACAGGAGGCAACCATAACTAATCGAGGTAACAAAAGAACTACGAAAATTAGTTGATTTTTTTTTTTTTAAATTAGTTTTTTTCAAAATTAATGTTTTAATTACGAAGTTCTAATTAGTTACAAAATTGGAGTTTAAGAGAATCTCAGGGAACTCACTATTTTTTCCTTAAATGAACACATCTTAATTTAGATCTTTAAGTTTTTTTAAGTTGAATAAATTAGATAATGATATTTTAACTTCCAATCTTTTGTAAAGAAACTTTTTTGTTAACCGCGGCGCCTGTCGTAGATCTTTGAGCTGTGCGTTTCTTCAGGAAATCAGAACCCAGATTTGTAATTCGGTGAAATTAACGTTACGAAATATTTTTTAAAAAGGTCAATCCAGTATAATGTAAGATAGCAAACTAAAGTTGCCGCCCTACTTATAGGTGGTTTGGTTGTAGTAATTTATATATTCTGATTCGGCATTTTTTTCAATATGTCCAGGATTCTCACTTTAGTGAAAAGAAACGCGCCGTCGGATGTAACTATTCAACTATGAGTAAATGTAATTACAATTATTTTAATGTCTAAATCTTGATCCTCTTTAAACGGTGCAAGATCGACTGCGGTACCAGCCACTTGGCCTTCTCGAAGAGTTGTCGCTCCTCTGCTGGAGAAAATTTGAAGAACTTGTCCCTCCTGCACAACAGCAAATCTGTAAGATAAACATCAGCAAGTTAGATTCGCGTGTAAGATCCGGAAATGCTACTCCTATCGCAAGTTAAGGTAGCTAGTTTTGCCCACCAAGCCCAAAACAGCGGCTCTCCCGCACCAAATCGCCTTGAAGGCTGGGATGAACGGGCGACCGCTTGCTATAAAGTGCATCAAAGTTCCCATAAAGTTCTAGGTAATTGCAAAAATTCGATCAGCTTATTTTCAAAAGCTAGCCCTTTTTACATGTTTTCAATGAAACAAAAATTAAAATAACTACCAAGTTTGGTGCCTTGAGATGCCCTCGTTTTGGCTACGAAGGATTACCAAATCACAAAGGGTACGACTGTGTAGAACTTGGCCCCACCCCCAGGCAAAATCCTAATTTTAAACTGTTACGCTGTCATCAGCCTCGTTATTTTCCTGGCATTCTTATTTATGGAGCAAGTCCTAAGAAATGTGGAAGTGTTGAAGTATATTTAGCCTTAAATCAAAAAGGTATGTCCCACGTCTAAACCTTGGATTGTTTACTGATTTCATTCTTACCTTGCCCGTAATGTAACAGGGGCGGAACTAACTTCAACTTTTAAAATAAATTTTGAACAATTTTGGGCCCACACGCAGGTGAACATCTTCCTGTCAAACCCAAACAACGGACTCTTGATGTTTTCTGTGTGACGTTGCGCGTAGTCAGTTGGCTTTAACGTCCATCTGAAGCAGTTCCGTTTAAAAATGTTCCGTCGTATACGCACCGACTCGTCAGCCTGGAAATCAAAGATCAAAAGCAACATTGCAATTGCATTATCAATGCGAGCTCTTGTATTCGGGATCATTTACGTTAAAATTCAATCGTTCGATCCAATGGAAATAATCGTGCTGACCTTTTCAAAAATTGCACATCGCAGTTTTTCAACGTCACATTCCAAAAACTCCTGGTGACGCTGATAGCACTCCTGGTCGTGCATATATTGTCTACCTAGACGGTAGACCACGTTGCAACCCAAAATCCTGCATTTCACCATTCTCTTGCAACAGTCTTGCAGATGAAGATGTATGTGTGACCTGGGTTGGAGGCAGAGATCGATTTAAACACCTGATTAAACATATAGCTACCACGAGCCCATAACTCATTGTCAGGCGTCATTCTTGTAAAGGGGTAAAAAACTATATATGAAGATATAAATAGATGATGCAAATTCGGGTACAAAAGGAAGTTCAAGAGAAACCTGAAGACGGAAGATTTATTAATTGTTTACTAACCTCGGTAAATTTTTACCACAATTTAGTGGACATGGTTTCGGTTTTTCAGCGCAGCCTTCCTCGTGACTTTCAAGGCAAAAGCGGGGGAATTTTCCAAGGCAATGCGTGCATGGTATTTTGAAATAGGGGCATAGAGCAAGATGGTCTTGTAGTGATCTTCTATGGAAGGAACCAGAGCAACCATGTTGGCAACTTTGTACAAGGAAAGGGCAACTCTTGTAATGCGCTTCCTTCTGTTTGGATTGTCCAACCCATGAGCAACCTTCGTTAGTACATCGCACTTCTACCCTATCGATCACTGAACTGACAACGATACTGACACGGAAGTCGCGGTCGGCTATTAACATTCTACAGAGTGGGCACTTTATGGGTCGATTGCCTCCACTCCTGATGAGGGCCAACATGCACGCGCGGCAGGAACTGTGACCACATATCAGTGCAACTGGTTGGTTCATCACTTCGTGGCTGAAACAAAAAAGTTAAAAAGAATAAGGCCTTTCTTAAGTTGCCTCAACACAGTTTCAATAATTTCTTGGGACTAACCCTAACCCTAACCCTTCACTTTGTATATGAAAGCTTAAATTGCAAAAAAACGAATTCTTTGAACTTTTCGAAAAAGGTTTCTTAAAATTGCTGAAAACGGTTTAATTTTGGTCCACATTAAAAAACCAACAGACATGTTTCACTGATAACGATAAAACAATGCGCACCATTATTATTACGTTCAACTTAAATTTTGCTACCTGGAAGTATTGGAAGTATTTTACTCGGCATCAATTGCAACGTCTTGTCCCCGCGGTTGGGACTATCTGCTATCCCAAATTCAATTTTTTTTTTTTTTTTACAAAGATGATGGGGGTATTGAGAGGGTCCATTAACATTGAGAGAACGAGGCCGCGTCTTTCTATGACCTAGCTAGTTGCGAACTTATGCGCTGCCAACCTTTTACTGTTACCATGCCTCCATTTCTCTCCTCTCTGGGGACATAAAGTTCACATAGTTGAATAAACCATACACCGGCGGTCACGCAGTTATTCAAGTCAAGCATCGGAGGGGTATAAACTTAGAGCTGAGTGTTTATTCTTAATTTGCTTAGAGCTGTATTTGTCTGTGTACTGCAATTTTTGGCATATCTTTAGAAGCTCTGATAAGGTTACATGATGCCCAGAGATGCTTACAGGCTCCCCCGCCTCACCTCGACCCAAGCCCCCACTCGCTTTTCCCAAGCAGTTGTTTTTGGTTTCCCGACAATCTTGGAGCCTGGAACAGGCTACACCCAACATATCCTCAACCCATTCCCTATTCTTAATTTGCTCTGGATTTACTAATATCACTAATTTTGTTGATATGGATTGTGGGAAATGGTCATATATATTTTAAAACACAACACTAGTGTATGTACGTAGGACTCGAACCTGGGAATGTTCATTATTAACCCGTCACCTAACCACTTGACGTCCTCACCGCTAACTGCTCAGGAACAATATTTTAAACTCTATATGATAATGCTGTGT
>NC_090876.1:46976895-46981895 GCF_036669935.1 Montipora foliosa
GCGTTCTTTTCAAAATGAAGCTTGATTATCTGCGAAAATATGCACCCTTTTAATAACTTGGCCCTGAAAAGGAATTTCAAATTGAATTTCTGTTTTCATACAAACCTACTTACTGTTAATTTAACTGGTCTCTTGAGTCTAATTTCCAAACTCAGTCTGAGATATATTTTACTAGAAAGGAGTAGCTAATAGTATTGATCTTCTTTGCATTCTCTTACTATCCTACTATATCGTAGCAGTGACAACAACAGGTAATTCCAGATCCAATCCAAACTCCACTTCCTCGAATTCAGTGCCAGCATCCAGCGGTGCATCTACAAGTAAGTTAGACTTAATTCAAATTAGCCATTGATTTCTAATAGAAGAGAAATTGATGTACAGCGAACACAAAGATTTAATTTACTCTAAGTTAAGTTATATAAATTAAGGTGTTCTTCTTCCCGTCCTCGCCCACTTGATTTCAATATGTAAGTGATTTTCATGTCGAAAAAAGTTAAACAAGGCCAAAAACTCAAGTTAACATATATATATGCTTGTTGGATCATGTATATGAGGCACCATTTGCAAATATGAAAACAGAACGCCAAAGGTGGCCAGAAATACCTTTCATATTGGAGAGGTCTGGAACCCAGTATGTTGCCATGGTAACGAAACTGTTAAGCTCAAATTGTGGAGCACATTTAGTATAATCTTACTGCAAAGAATCAAACATTTCTGATGCAAATTGGCTGAGGTATCCTTTTTCATCATATTTGATCAAAATTTGGCTGAGTGTATGACATCATCACTTGACTAAGTTGCATATTTTAAAAACGTGAATATTTCTGGAACAAAAAGAGATATTTGAAAATAGTAAAGAGCATTTTTGTTTTCATGCTGGCTACTTATTTATGTCTTAAAATTGCTTCGATAGAAAAGATGCGATTTTCGTCATAGTGGTACTTCAAATATGGATAGAAAAGGGGATCAACTGTTACTACTATTAAATTTCCAACATCGGTCTCCACTACTTAGTGCTAAATTACATGTAACTGGTCTCTTGAGTCTAATTTCCAGACTCAGCCTGAGATATATTTTACTAGAAAGGAGTAGCTAATAGTATTGATCTTCGTTGCATTCTCTTACTATCCTACTATATCGTAGCAGTGACAACAACAGGTAATTCCAGATCCACTCCAAACTCCACTTCCTCAAATTCAGTGCCAACATCCAGTGGTGCATCTACAAGTAAGTTAGACTTAATCCAAATTAGCCATTGATTTCTAATAGAAGAAAAATTGATGCACAGTGAACATGACGATTTAATTTACTCTAAGTGAAGTTACGTAAATTAAGGTGTTCTTCTACCAGTGAGTAAATGCAAGCTGTGATCTTCAAATTGTGCCTGAAGAATGAGAAAAAAAAAGTATTTCGTTTTCTTTTCAGATCATTTGCTGCATAACATTTGTACATGTATGGCCCTGGCCTAATGGTAGTTTGGCAACGGGTCGTTTTCTGGGTTAACATTGAAACACTTCTGACAATGATTAACTATGGATAGAAAAAAGGTTCAACTGTTACTACTTTTATTAAATTTCCAACATCGATCTCCACTCGATCTTGGTTAACAGCTCATAAATATCTTAGTTTGACGTCATAATTAAAGATGGGCAATTATATTTATATGCCATGTTTTAGATGTTCGAAAATCCCAGGACAGGCAGACAAGTAAGGAATTTTACAACAAATGTTCCGAAATTTCCCGATCTCACATCGTCTACCGAACAGAAATTTTCCGAAAATTGACGTTGGGTGCCCCACTTTTGTCATGTGGCGTTCTGTAGTAATAACTTCTGCTACGCGATTCATAATAAGGAGTGGGGATAACTTACTTCTAGTGGAACTTTTGCAAGCACGTTTTGAGAGAAAAATGGAGAGACTCCTTCTTTTCTCTTCGCTTAAAAATACTGCAAATGCGACCTGCAACCACATCTTGTTTTCTTTGCCGAACACAGCGTTCATTGACACTGATATATCATCATTCCTTTTAACGGATAGATTAGTTTTGCGCTTGGTCGACATTGTTCTGGCGTGCTTCTAGCTAGACTAGGTGATAGGCGCGGGTTCAGTTAGCCATCATAACCTTTCCACTGAACTTCACAGATCACACATAACTTCTTCGATGAATAAGATAACTTTATATATCAGCAAAAGTCTATTAATTATCAAACAGCCTGCTTTGCGACAGGAGGCAACCATAACTAATCGAGGTAACAAAAGAACTACGAAAATTAGTTGATTTTTTTTTTTTTTAAATTAGTTTTTTTCAAAATTAATGTTTTAATTACGAAGTTCTAATTAGTTACAAAATTGGAGTTTAAGAGAATCTCAGGGAACTCACTATTTTTTCCTTAAATGAACACATCTTAATTTAGATCTTTAAGTTTTTTTAAGTTGAATAAATTAGATAATGATATTTTAACTTCCAATCTTTTGTAAAGAAACTTTTTTGTTAACCGCGGCGCCTGTCGTAGATCTTTGAGCTGTGCGTTTCTTCAGGAAATCAGAACCCAGATTTGTAATTCGGTGAAATTAACGTTACGAAATATTTTTTAAAAAGGTCAATCCAGTATAATGTAAGATAGCAAACTAAAGTTGCCGCCCTACTTATAGGTGGTTTGGTTGTAGTAATTTATATATTCTGATTCGGCATTTTTTTCAATATGTCCAGGATTCTCACTTTAGTGAAAAGAAACGCGCCGTCGGATGTAACTATTCAACTATGAGTAAATGTAATTACAATTATTTTAATGTCTAAATCTTGATCCTCTTTAAACGGTGCAAGATCGACTGCGGTACCAGCCACTTGGCCTTCTCGAAGAGTTGTCGCTCCTCTGCTGGAGAAAATTTGAAGAACTTGTCCCTCCTGCACAACAGCAAATCTGTAAGATAAACATCAGCAAGTTAGATTCGCGTGTAAGATCCGGAAATGCTACTCCTATCGCAAGTTAAGGTAGCTAGTTTTGCCCACCAAGCCCAAAACAGCGGCTCTCCCGCACCAAATCGCCTTGAAGGCTGGGATGAACGGGCGACCGCTTGCTATAAAGTGCATCAAAGTTCCCATAAAGTTCTAGGTAATTGCAAAAATTCGATCAGCTTATTTTCAAAAGCTAGCCCTTTTTACATGTTTTCAATGAAACAAAAATTAAAATAACTACCAAGTTTGGTGCCTTGAGATGCCCTCGTTTTGGCTACGAAGGATTACCAAATCACAAAGGGTACGACTGTGTAGAACTTGGCCCCACCCCCAGGCAAAATCCTAATTTTAAACTGTTACGCTGTCATCAGCCTCGTTATTTTCCTGGCATTCTTATTTATGGAGCAAGTCCTAAGAAATGTGGAAGTGTTGAAGTATATTTAGCCTTAAATCAAAAAGGTATGTCCCACGTCTAAACCTTGGATTGTTTACTGATTTCATTCTTACCTTGCCCGTAATGTAACAGGGGCGGAACTAACTTCAACTTTTAAAATAAATTTTGAACAATTTTGGGCCCACACGCAGGTGAACATCTTCCTGTCAAACCCAAACAACGGACTCTTGATGTTTTCTGTGTGACGTTGCGCGTAGTCAGTTGGCTTTAACGTCCATCTGAAGCAGTTCCGTTTAAAAATGTTCCGTCGTATACGCACCGACTCGTCAGCCTGGAAATCAAAGATCAAAAGCAACATTGCAATTGCATTATCAATGCGAGCTCTTGTATTCGGGATCATTTACGTTAAAATTCAATCGTTCGATCCAATGGAAATAATCGTGCTGACCTTTTCAAAAATTGCACATCGCAGTTTTTCAACGTCACATTCCAAAAACTCCTGGTGACGCTGATAGCACTCCTGGTCGTGCATATATTGTCTACCTAGACGGTAGACCACGTTGCAACCCAAAATCCTGCATTTCACCATTCTCTTGCAACAGTCTTGCAGATGAAGATGTATGTGTGACCTGGGTTGGAGGCAGAGATCGATTTAAACACCTGATTAAACATATAGCTACCACGAGCCCATAACTCATTGTCAGGCGTCATTCTTGTAAAGGGGTAAAAAACTATATATGAAGATATAAATAGATGATGCAAATTCGGGTACAAAAGGAAGTTCAAGAGAAACCTGAAGACGGAAGATTTATTAATTGTTTACTAACCTCGGTAAATTTTTACCACAATTTAGTGGACATGGTTTCGGTTTTTCAGCGCAGCCTTCCTCGTGACTTTCAAGGCAAAAGCGGGGGAATTTTCCAAGGCAATGCGTGCATGGTATTTTGAAATAGGGGCATAGAGCAAGATGGTCTTGTAGTGATCTTCTATGGAAGGAACCAGAGCAACCATGTTGGCAACTTTGTACAAGGAAAGGGCAACTCTTGTAATGCGCTTCCTTCTGTTTGGATTGTCCAACCCATGAGCAACCTTCGTTAGTACATCGCACTTCTACCCTATCGATCACTGAACTGACAACGATACTGACACGGAAGTCGCGGTCGGCTATTAACATTCTACAGAGTGGGCACTTTATGGGTCGATTGCCTCCACTCCTGATGAGGGCCAACATGCACGCGCGGCAGGAACTGTGACCACATATCAGTGCAACTGGTTGGTTCATCACTTCGTGGCTGAAACAAAAAAGTTAAAAAGAATAAGGCCTTTCTTAAGTTGCCTCAACACAGTTTCAATAATTTCTTGGGACTAACCCTAACCCTAACCCTTCACTTTGTATATGAAAGCTTAAATTGCAAAAAAACGAATTCTTTGAACTTTTCGAAAAAGGTTTCTTAAAATTGCTGAAAACGGTTTAATTTTGGTCCACATTAAAAAACCAACAGACATGTTTCACTGATAACGATAAAACAATGCGCACCATTATTATTACGTTCAACTTAAATTTTGCTACCTGGAAGTATTGGAAGTATTTTACTCGGCATCAATTGCAACGTCTTGTCCCCGCGGTTGGGACTATCTGCTATCCCAAAT
>NC_090876.1:46986895-46999395 GCF_036669935.1 Montipora foliosa
AAATGTTGGGATCAACTAGACCGTGATGGGCGGGTGAAATTGCTCGAATTTCAAGAAGGCTGCAAATACGCCGATTGTTAAGTCAAACGTGTTTCACCCAAAGAAGAATCGTCAATTACATTGTAAATACACTCATGTCATTGATTATGTGGTAGTCTATGATTTATCCAGTACTATGGTAATACAAGCGATTTCTAATGGGGATGCTGGTGCGGATTTAGGGTGGTAGTTCTAATGATTCAGAGGTTATAATTTTTTCCTCTTTTTCCTCAGAATAAGACTTTATAAATCATGTAGCAGAGGAGGCAAAATTGAGAGAGTGTGCAATGGTATTCCAGCTGCAAATGAAATTTTGAAAATGTTTGGGAAGAGTGCATCAAAACGCATATATTTGCTTCTGAAAAACCAGCACCAAGGTATGATTGTATTAATTTGTGGATCATCCACATACAACAATTTTATAGGCATAATTGACTCGTTTCAAAAAACTTATAAACTTTTGGTTGAAGTTGGCACTAATCTAAACTACAAGTCCCAAGTAAATTTGATTTGGTTGCACAGCTTTCCGGTCACACAGCCAACAGGCTGATGTGGATCCCTGAGCCAGATCCAGGATTTTTGATAATTGTCCGTCACAGGTTGACCCTTTCAAACAACTTTAAACTTTTGTAAAAAACTTTAAAATACAAAGCAATGTATTGCGTTCTTTTCAAAATGAAGCTTGATTATCTGCGAAAATATGCACCCTTTTAATAACTTGGCCCTGAAAAGGAATTTCAAATTGAATTTCTGTTTTCATACAAACCTACTTACTGTTAATTTAACTGGTCTCTTGAGTCTAATTTCCAAACTCAGTCTGAGATATATTTTACTAGAAAGGAGTAGCTAATAGTATTGATCTTCTTTGCATTCTCTTACTATCCTACTATATCGTAGCAGTGACAACAACAGGTAATTCCAGATCCAATCCAAACTCCACTTCCTCGAATTCAGTGCCAGCATCCAGCGGTGCATCTACAAGTAAGTTAGACTTAATTCAAATTAGCCATTGATTTCTAATAGAAGAGAAATTGATGTACAGCGAACACAAAGATTTAATTTACTCTAAGTTAAGTTATATAAATTAAGGTGTTCTTCTTCCCGTCCTCGCCCACTTGATTTCAATATGTAAGTGATTTTCATGTCGAAAAAAGTTAAACAAGGCCAAAAACTCAAGTTAACATATATATATGCTTGTTGGATCATGTATATGAGGCACCATTTGCAAATATGAAAACAGAACGCCAAAGGTGGCCAGAAATACCTTTCATATTGGAGAGGTCTGGAACCCAGTATGTTGCCATGGTAACGAAACTGTTAAGCTCAAATTGTGGAGCACATTTAGTATAATCTTACTGCAAAGAATCAAACATTTCTGATGCAAATTGGCTGAGGTATCCTTTTTCATCATATTTGATCAAAATTTGGCTGAGTGTATGACATCATCACTTGACTAAGTTGCATATTTTAAAAACGTGAATATTTCTGGAACAAAAAGAGATATTTGAAAATAGTAAAGAGCATTTTTGTTTTCATGCTGGCTACTTATTTATGTCTTAAAATTGCTTCGATAGAAAAGATGCGATTTTCGTCATAGTGGTACTTCAAATATGGATAGAAAAGGGGATCAACTGTTACTACTATTAAATTTCCAACATCGGTCTCCACTACTTAGTGCTAAATTACATGTAACTGGTCTCTTGAGTCTAATTTCCAGACTCAGCCTGAGATATATTTTACTAGAAAGGAGTAGCTAATAGTATTGATCTTCGTTGCATTCTCTTACTATCCTACTATATCGTAGCAGTGACAACAACAGGTAATTCCAGATCCACTCCAAACTCCACTTCCTCAAATTCAGTGCCAACATCCAGTGGTGCATCTACAAGTAAGTTAGACTTAATCCAAATTAGCCATTGATTTCTAATAGAAGAAAAATTGATGCACAGTGAACATGACGATTTAATTTACTCTAAGTGAAGTTACGTAAATTAAGGTGTTCTTCTACCAGTGAGTAAATGCAAGCTGTGATCTTCAAATTGTGCCTGAAGAATGAGAAAAAAAAAGTATTTCGTTTTCTTTTCAGATCATTTGCTGCATAACATTTGTACATGTATGGCCCTGGCCTAATGGTAGTTTGGCAACGGGTCGTTTTCTGGGTTAACATTGAAACACTTCTGACAATGATTAACTATGGATAGAAAAAAGGTTCAACTGTTACTACTTTTATTAAATTTCCAACATCGATCTCCACTCGATCTTGGTTAACAGCTCATAAATATCTTAGTTTGACGTCATAATTATGGCAAATGATTGCGCAAAGTGTTCCTTAACTACAAGTTAAGCAAAAATTAGAAATAACCTCTTGGTAGTGAACAATGTACATTGCTTTCTGGTACAAGCAAAAGACAATTTAAATGAAACAACTTTTGTCTTATGATTTCTTTTTAGATGCATCTGTTTCCAGTCCTTATAGACCCAGCACGGGTAGACATTCGAGCTTTTCGTCAGGTGAGAAAACTTATGCCAAACACTGGTCAGCATTACTAAAGATATGCAATATTGCAACTGAGTCAAACTGCCATGTATTACCCTATGTGTAGACATCCACCCCCCTACGCAATTTATTTTGAAGAGGGTGGGCAGGCTGCCATTTGCGATACTTTGCCAACAAGATTTAGAGGGGCACTCAAGTTGTCAGATCAGAAATTAACTAAAATTTGCATTGCTAACCTGTATATAATTAGTACAAGGAGAACTTCCCTTATATTTTAAGTCTTGCCACAAGTCTTGATCACCTGCATGTAGTAATTAAAAATACACACATTATGATTATTACAGTAAAATAATGGTTAAAACTGGCTCAAGTTTTGCTGGTAAACAGGGGATAATCCTCAAATAAGTAATCACTCTTAAGCAATAAGCTGAATTTAAAGTTTACACCCAGTATAGTGACGTTTATGTAAGGCTTAATATTCAATCACATGCCATCAGATGAATCATGAAACAGCAGAGCGCACAAAGAGAATACAGGAAACCAAGTTCAGTTACAACATGGAGCAGGTGCTGCAGATGTACTTGTGGACATGGCAATATAAATCAAAAGATAACTTGCTTTATTTCAAATGACGTTTCTTTTTTATTGCCAATTAACACGAACAGTAGTTTTCTAGTTTTCATAGGTACATGTAAGTGGCCAATCTCATTGCACTCTTTTAGACCAGCAGCTACTCCATAATTATATTCTTGTTCAGTATTTATGCTTTATATTACTGACCCTTCTTGAAATCACCTGTTCTAGTCACTTCCTCTAGAACATCCCCTGCAACTTCAGCAGTATCGTCCACCCTGATTACACAGGAATCTATCGGTAAAAATGCATATTTCTCTGAGTGTTACTGTGAAGTATTTGCCAGTTTATAGTGTCCAATACTGAAGTACTTTCTCCTTTACACTAGCAGCAATGTATGCAAGAAAATTGCTCACCCTTTCTGAAATCATCTCTTACAGTGACTACATCCTCTATAACAACCCCTGTAACTGCACTAACATCATCAACCAGCTCAAGCATACAAGGATCTATAGGTGAAAAAACATGGATTGTATGTTTACTTGCATGTACATGTACATTATTGTTAACCTCAACTTCAATTGATATTGCACACTACAGTATTTAAGCTTTAAATTATACATGCAGTAATGTGTATCATACGTGAGATAAGCGATAGTCTTACATATCATATGTGATAGTCTTAAGTAGCATATCAGTATGCAGATACTCCTTTAGACCATATGCTACATCATCCATTTTGATTTATTATTGAAATAACTAATAACCTTGAAATCACCTGTTGCAGTGGCTACCTCCTCTGCAACATCCCCTGCAGGGCCAACATCATCCACCGTGATTACTCAGGAATCTATAGGTATGAACACTTAACATGGCTTATCATTCAAAACAGAAGGAATATGTCATGTAAGCAGGGTTGTCATATCTTAAGCGCTTGTGATACAGTGTACCAATACTAACAATGTACAAAGTCATGTACTTGATTACTAAATTTGTAAAATAATCTGGTGAACTGGAGCTGTCATAAAAATAAATTCAAATGAAATCCTTGTAAGTAACTTTGCTAGCTGAATGCAAATTTCTTGGATTGTGTTTCTCTTTGTAGACATATCCATGTCCGATGTTGAAGATGGAGAAACAGGTGTGTACCTTTCTCAGTAACTACTTACATGTAAGCATTTCAACAATGTGATGAACATACTCGAGTTAACCCTATGACATCATGCATACCTTTAAAACTTATGATTGTAAATTACGAAGTGCCAAATTTTTCTTTTAAATCACAAAGTTGGGATGATTTGGAATGACCTGGATCCAGCTGGAGCATTTGATGGTAGAGGAAAAGGTATGTAGACAGTTGTAAGTAGGCTTCATGATTTAAACTTGGAGGATGAAATTATTGATATGCAAAATTGTAGAGTGAACCTTACTTTTAGCATACAGGGTATCTTTACTTAAATGTACATGTACACCACCTGTGCACCACCACCACCTGTACACCACCACATGTACACCCCAAAATTAGCAATTTTTATTAATAATTTACCTCTATTGTACATGTGCAGGCAGTGATACACTGTAATTTTGAAGGGGGTACCATTACAGCTGTAGTTCTTTATAATAACAAGTACTGTGAGAGGAAGTGTGGGCCAGTGGTTAGGGCGCTTGCCCGGCTTGAGATCCAGAGATTCCTGGTTTAAGACCCACTCTGACCACTTGCTGAATTTGTTCTTGGTATTCCCTTGTTCAACTCCCCAGCTGCACTTGTACATAGTGAACTGGTTTGCCTCCGGCCAGTTGCGATTCTTAACAGTTGCTGTTTTTGTTCTGTTCCATCATTTCGTCGATTATAATGATTCATTGGCCCTGAAAAGCCCCTATGGGGAGCGGTCAATTAGGTATGTATTATGTATTGTATTGTGTAATAAATGGGATCACAGACAATGGAATGAATTACATGTATTCCTCATAACGGGCTGTCTTGTGATAAATGTTTTTTTGTTGTTGTCAGTGCCTATAGCAGAGCAGGATCGAGTAGAGGAAGTATGGTGGTGTGAGGCAATCCTCAGCGGTGAGAGAATACCAGGGGAATATGCAGGCCTTCCAGTTTTCCTAAATTTAACATTTGAAGAGGTTGGTTTGTCTGTCAGTGACATATCCAGTTATGCATCTACATATCACATTTCATATGTCTTGAAATTACATTTTTGATTTCACACACACTATTTTCCTGTGCCAATAAGAATTACGTTTGGGGGTTTCTTTACATGGAAACAATACAAGTTGATTAATTTGGAACTGTAGCATGCTTCAGTTATCTGGATATCCCCCGCCCCCCTTTCAAAAAAACATTTACTGTTTTACCTAACTGACATACGTGTAAATTAAATCACAGTCTATACTGCATTAGTTCAATGCAATAGGATGATCTGATTTGTTCTGTTTGTTTCACAGTCGGCCCAATTGGCAGAGCTCTTGTGCTAGGCTATATAAAGTTATTATTAGAAGAAAAAAAAAAGAGGAATACTTAAGCAGGCTGAGACCCTGTGACTTTGTGAGTCGACATTTTAAATAATTACATTGTAAGGCTTTTCATGTTGACGTTCCTCTTCTACAGATGTGTCACCAGGCTACAGCAGACTCAAAAATTATGATTTTTGTGATTTTAAAACAAGGGGACAACATCCAACATATTAAGAGGTAATGGTACCCGCAATTTTTCTTGTCGTGGGCAAGTTGTGAAGATTTTAAAGATTTAGGATTTTGGATGAAAATGTTATAAAACATTTACACCCTGGTCACATTCAAAATGTTTCTACTATACTTACGATTCCAGGAAAGAAGATTAGCCAAGATTTTGTTATGTTCTTACATGTACATGCTAAGCTTCTATATGAGTATGTTAATATAAAAACATCCACCGTCCTGATGTCTTCAAATATGGACAGACCTCTTTCCTGATTATCCGTAATCAAAGTGAGGTATAAATAATTTACGCATTCGAAAAACCTTTTAGCAGTAGCCATGTCATTACCTGCCATTAACCGAATCGGGAAGACATCCTTTGGCAATTGATTGTGTTATTAAAGTTACATTAGCTTGACAGTGGTGTCCCCATATATATTTCTGGTATGTTGTTTTGATGCAAATGACTTCCCCCCATTGCTCCCTGGGAGTGAGACTTACAGAATTTACTCTGTCTAACTATACTAGATTTTTACTTCAGAACTAGGGGGATCATATTATGTTCGAGTTGTAAATGGGTCAATGTTGGCCTGTGAATTGAAATCACATGGTCAATGTAGATCAGTGTATATCTATACACTGTACATCCAGATAAGGCCATGATTATTTCAGTTTACTACTGGCAATCTCACTTACTTAATTTTACAGACTTTTGAGCCCAATACATGACCACAAACTAGTTTACTTCTGGTCAGCTTTGTCCAACTCCCAAAGTGGCAGGCAAGGTAATTGCTACATCTGATGTACTTAATGCATTAATACTACATTGTACCATAAAATAAATAACTGAATTAATAATTAAAAATATATAATTATAATATTCCCAAACTAATACTCCAGCCACAATACAAATTCATAAACAAAAGCTAGGTTAAAGTGCCTCTGTGATAAAAAATCACTAGCCCTTCTTTAGCTATGCGGCCTTACACATGCACTACATTCTTATAAACTAGTGTACCTTTGACGTAATTTTCTCCTCAATCCATTTCTCTCAAGATCCTAAAGTTGGTAATGACGGACCCTTAAATACGAAGATTCCAGTTGCAATAAGCAGTTGGCTTTTTTGTAAATCAAGGCTTAAACCAGTGGTCGCTTAGTGTTTAGTTCACATAGTTTTAAAATCCAAAGAAAAATAAGTATTGATTTTTTTTTTCGCAGGGACACTGAAAGGAACATGCATGCAGGGCTTAATAAAATCAGATTACATGAATTAATTAGTTTAAGAAAAGGATAACTTTCAACTGAAACACAATTTATACCTTGGTTGTAATTATATGCTGCAAGGTTAAAAAATTGACAAGTAATAAGTTTATTCGTCTTTCATGTGCAATATTGAGATTTAGGGTCCGGTGGACAAATTGGTCACAGCAATGAAGGTGTTTACATACCTTACTCAACTTCTTATCTTCTTTGTATCTGCACGTTGCGAAGGTCCAAGATCACTGTTACAGTACTGTACAATTCATGTACATTATGATTTTAATTATTAAGCATTAAATAAATTATGGTAAAAAAATTTGCTTTGTCAGTGAAAAACAAGTTTGGGTGCAGCAGTGACAGTACTGAGCTTTTTGTCCTGTTACCAACATCACCAAGGCCCATGCTGGTTGAGCGTTATTCAGGTAAAATTACTTGTGACTGTACAGCACTTGTGCCATGCCAACAAGAAGTTATTGTTATCACATTTATCACTATCATTATAACAATAGATATAACATTGAGTGATAAACGTTAATGAGAAGGCTCTTAAGCACAACAGTGGCACCCAATTAGAATATATTGAGGAGGTCACTGTTGCCTCATAGATGCTCTCAGAGACCAGTCGAGTCTGTAGATGAACTTTTGCCGTTCCAGAGTGAAATAATTATTAAGCTGTCTTCTCGTGAAGATGTCTGCTACACCAAACATTAGGGAAGGGACAGAATCTCAAATCAGAGTTTTACACTTACACTGTACATGTTGGATTTCCCAATGTTATGCTCTACCTGCATTTGTACAGTACACGTAACTCAACCACTGTTACTGCCTACACACAGGAATGTAATCCCTTGTTTCAAAAAATTATTCACAGGCGAAACTTTTCAACGTACTGAAGTGGAAACCTTGATGAGAGTAATAGATCAAGGATACTCAGCTATAAGAAGATCCGCATCGGAATGGTTAGTTTTCAACCTGTATCAGAAAGAAGTTCATTAATAAAAATAGTCCAAATTCCATTCTCAATGAAACAAATTAACCCATTGCAAGTAAATAATTCTCACAGCTATCATTTTTTGGATTATACAGGAACTTAACTGATAATTCTTCTTGGGGAGAAGTACCTGAAGGACCATCCAGTGAATCAGGCGATGAAATTGGACCTCATCAAAATGTATGCAGACAGCTACAATTTGCTAACACACGATAAAGAATGTCATATAATCTTAACATTGTGTCCTGCAACAAGTAGGAATACATTAACACTGAGATGTACATGTGCATTTTTGTTCTCCAGATAGAGATTGAGGCTGCTCCAAGAACAGCTACTCAAGTTCCGGTTGACTCACAAAATTTGTGTCCTTCTTTGAGCAATGACATTATGGTAAGTTGCATTATACTGTAGTCTATCAAATATTAAGAAAAATAATGTGTGTGGGGGTAAGCATAGGAGAGGTAGATTGTAATAGGAAATAGGAAATAGCCTGTAGAGTGTAAGATGTTCAAAGAGTGATGTCAACACATTTGACATTTGAATGTACATGCATACCTCATTAAATTATGAATGTACAATTCTTCTTTTGATGAAAACAGTTGTTGCATCATAGTTTCTTTATGCTTCAGTAAGGGGGAAGTTAACTCAAATCTTGACTCTCTCCATTACCATGGACCCAGGTGCTTCTTTAAAACTTAATATTTTCCTGCAGGAACCAAGTGTGCAGCCACTCAAGAAACAAGACGTAGAGGTCAGAGTAAATTCTTCACAATCCAACAACAGGCAGAGCTCCTAGTTAAGGAGACCATACACTTTCCCTTCATCTCTCTGTCTAACGCTACAACTATCCTACATAAATTAATTATACATACAATGTACTTTAGCAATCAAGTTACTTGTCACATTGTTGCTTGCTGTATAAACGTCAGTAGCAATTAAGAGAGAGAGTTGTTACAGAAGTAATATGCTACAAATTAATGAAGCCAAGAAGGAACGTGTGTCTACCTTGCAAACAGCCGCTGTAACTTTTCAGAATGCCACCATTGTCGAGAGTGTTTGATAATTAAACTCAACAGTGTTATATTTGGCAGGTACGAATTAGAGCAGCAAGGGTCAAAAGAGTCACTGATGCACCCCAGAATGGAGGACTGAAAGTTGTTTTACGGATTGGGAATGATCTTCAGAGGGTAATAGGCAGACGATTTAACAAAGGAGCCATGTTTCAGGTAACGGTTTACGTAAATTTTTCTCTGAATAATATTGAGGTACTGCAAATTCCAATTTTTATGAAAAATGCTAAACCATATTCTGTAATGCTTTGTAGGAAGTCTATGACTGGGCAGGCTCAAGAGAAGACGTTCCACTCCATTTTACTATCCAGAATGGGGATAAAGTAATAACCCACGACACACCTATAGTGGATCACTGTTCTCGTTCCCTGATTGAAAGAGTAAGTCTTCAGTGGGATCCAATTTAAGCGCCACACACCACTAGCACCATTTAAATTCATTTTCACAGTCTTCAAAGGTTGGATGAGTGTAACTGTAGTGTGAGAATAAAATTAATATTAATTATTATAAGTAAGGTGCTGCGAAGTAACTGCAAACATACAGCTTTACTTGGTCATTATATACAAGAACAAACATCGATTACCTTAGAGGCAAATGACATGAAATCAACTTAACAAAATTAATCTTAACTTTGCTTTCAATTTGTTCTTCTTCAGAGCGAGAAGGAGGTCCAAGCCTTAATCTCCTCTCAGGTAAGGGAAGTAATTGTCATCAAAATATAGGCCAACATCTATCATTGTACAAATACATTTAATAGATCATGAGTAGATCACATCTAAGTCGGTGGTGATGTTACAAAGTAATGATAAATGATACGATTTACACTCAGACATGCACTTACAATTTTCAAAGCACTTTCCATTGTAACTTGGCTATTGTAAATCTATTAAATTATATCAAGTATCATTGCTTTATAGATGCAAGTTTGCTTGAATTTATAATCCAAGCAAATAACAAAGTAGTGCAAAGAACATAAATAAATAACCAACTACTGCATAAATGTAATAAAATGAACAAATAAATATGGACTAAATCTCCCTAGATTGTAATGTAAACTGTCAAATATGGAGCTAAATTTGATACTAGAGACATGTGAAATGACAAATTATCATCATTATTATTATTATTATTATTATTATTATTATTATTATTATTATTATTATTATTATTATCATCATCATCATCATCAGGTTCTTAACATAGCCAGGACCTCTGTAACCAGGCTCTTTGTGAGCCAGGATCTTTGTGACCAGGCTCTTAAGAACATAACCCTAGTTATAATAGTTCTTAATCGAACCAGGACCTCTGTAACCCAGCTCTTCGTGAGCCAGGATCTTTGTGACCAGGTTCTTAAGAACATAACCTTATTTTATGAGTTCTTGATATAGCCAGGACCTCTGTAACCAGGCTCTTCGTGAGCCAGGATCTTTGTGACCAGGCTCTTAAGAACATAACCTTACTTATAAGAGTTCTTAATTGAACCAGGACCTCTGTAACCAAGCTCTTCGTGAGCCAGGATCTTTGTGACCAGGTTCTTAAGAACATAACCTTATTGTATGAGTTCTTAATATAGCCAGGACCTCTGTAACCAGGCTCTTCGTGAGCCAGGATCTTTGTGACCAGGCTGTTAAGAACATAACCCTAGTTGTAAAAGTTCTTAATTGAACCAGGACCTCTGTAACCAGGCTCTCCATGAGCCAGGATCTTTGTGACCAGGTTCTTAAGAACTTGATAACTGTAGTTGTACTACATGTAGTTCTATTTATATCCGGGAGCCCTGTAAGAACATAACCCTGGCTGTACGAGTTCGTAATATATCCAGGACCTTTGTAACCAGGCAAGGATCTTTGTGATTATAGGCTCTTAATGGAATTCCAGGAACAACAAAAGAAAGGTATAACTTATGAAAAGACTGTAGAAAAAAAAAAACCACTGAAAGGTAACCCCTAGAGGATCTATAGTCAACCTTCTGTAAACATCACCAATGTAGACCTTCTGTGAGTTAAATACCCAGGGCCAAAATCATAAGACTAAACTTGAACGGAAACAAATACATCATTAAAATTTTGAAAATTGAGTAAGGCTTATACCAATTATTTTGTGGTAAGGCAGCTAATCTATTTATTTAAGTGATACTGTAACAGTTTCTTTGGTTAAAATGTTAAACATGAAATGAATGAATGTGCGTGCATGTAAACAGACATCCAAGAGTGATTCCTAATGGTAAATTTGTGATAATAATGTTAATAAGTATTTATTCCATGACAATGATAATGATGAGGATGATAATAAAATAATAATCAGAATAATAATAACAATAACAATAACAACAACAACAACAATAATAATTGTTTATAAAGACATCACAAGGAAAGGGCACCAACAAGAGAGGACAAGACAGAGAGCAATTACACGCAAGGGATGTCAGCTATATAGGAGCATTTTTTTACAGCCTCGCCTGCCTCAATCTTACTTTGCTCAAGAAGTTACAACAAGATGCAACACAGCACTAGCAAAGACAAAAAACAATGACTGTGTATACTCTCACAATGTACAAACATGGAAGTTCACCATCTGCTACCAAGTCGTGTATATGATGTAAAAGAAAATAGAGAGGATAATAACACACCTTCCCTCAGATGCCAAAACTTTAGCATTCTGATGCTTCATTTAAGCCAACACTGCCCAAAGGAACTCTATATAAGTGTACTGTATGCTTTATAAGTTATTGTAACTTGTGTTCAACTTGTAAACTTGTAATGGACAATCTGATTTAAGTCTTTTCTTTAAAACTAACCATTCAGTAACTGCAAAATTAAAGACAAATAGTAAAACTCTTCAAACACAAACACTGTAGATCAATGCTTATATTTGGATGCATACTTCCCTCCTTTTTTTTCTTTTAAATCAGGTGTCCTTTAAAGGGAATTTCCAAGTGCCAGAGGACCTTTCAAGTACGCTTGTTGGTAAGTAGAGTAAATGTGATACATGTACCGGTATACTACAACAAATAAAATGGCCTTTCTAATAATGTTTGTGTTAGTGCCTATTTGTATTTTCATTGTTTTAATACATCAGATTTCGGGTGCTTTTTTGCAAATTTGCCAAAATTTTACATCCCAACAAAGTGCCAAGTATGCCAATGTAATAATATGAAAAATAATATTTTCACCTGTATTTTCATTCACTTGGACCCAATCACCTTATTTTCAATTTGTTGAATACAATATGGAATAGTTCGATCAAGTGGTATTTCATGAGTGCAATTTTGGTGTGATTTGGCAATGCTCACCCAAAATGCAGTGTAGTTCATATACATGTACCTGCAGCTTTTTGGTTGTTACAGGTGTGTGTTAAATTTCAATGATCTCATAGATAACAGCAT
>NC_090876.1:47011895-47014395 GCF_036669935.1 Montipora foliosa
TTTTCCACCTACACCTGCTCTACATCCTTTAACACAGAATCGGTGTCATTGCAAATCTGAGTCAAAAATTGTTCCGACCTTCAAAGTAACTTCCTGTCATAAAACGGTAGGTTCACTGTTTGTCAATTAGTTCCATCAATTCACTCACCAAAGGGACTTGTGTTATTAATCCTGAGCGATCGCTGTACTGACGGAGCGCCAGAGACGTGCGTTCCAAACCTAAACAGCGACAAGAACAATTACAAAGGGATAAGACATCAATCTGCTCAACGGAAAAAGTTCTCCTGGAACTGTTGCTTAATTAAATGACTCAGCAGAAAAAGCTGCGTTTTCGTGTTTCATGTGTGCTTGCAAGGGACCGCAGAATTTCAGCGGTATGTGTGCTTGACAGGGGCCGCAGAATTTCTGCGGCATGCGTACTTGCCAGGAGGGGAGTGAATAGGGGGTAGCAAATCCGTCCATGCTAATTTTTTGAAAAATCCGCCAATCCGCAGATATTTTTACAAAAATCGGAATCCACAGTACTGTTAGAGAAGTGACCACCTAAGAACGTTCAGTAACTTAACTGACGTTAAAGAAATACCTGTCATGAAATTAGCCTTCTGCATGTTTATCCGCACTTGGCGCCCAGGTCCTTGAAATGTCGAGTTACCATGTTTAAAAGAGTGTAGCGAAATCAAAGGTTTCATCCCCACCATGACCACTGTTTTGTAATTAGTAACAAAAGACAACAGAAATCTCGTAGTATAAAACCAGAAACACATAAGGGTTGAAACGTGTAACGCGCGTTCACAGCTTCCGAATATTCAGTGCGAACTGATTGGTTGAATGTTTCAGTGCTAAGTACCATATTAGGAAACCCCTCGCTCTTGTTGTTCCAAATATGGTACTTAGCAAATTGAATATTTAAAAGCTTGCTTCCCAGCACACAAGGGGCCGTTACACGTTTCAACCCTTATGGGTTTCTGATAAAACATAACAATCCGAACTAACATCAGATGCTCGCATACTTTCACTACGCTTTTCCAATTGATGGAATCGACGCAGCACCAAAACGTTTTTTAATCATGAAGGAAGTCATCGCCTTTGGCACCTTCTCGGTAAAAAAAAAAATTGCGATGCAATCGATGATCTTTGTCTCAATGACCTGACCCTCCATGTTGACCGTGCCGATGATATACGTGGTGAGGGTCTAAACCGAAATCCTGGGGTCCTAGAGATTACATTGAAGGTCAAAGATTTGTTGGTCTCGTCTAGTTCTAAGGTCAGGCAGAAAAAATTGAAACAGACGGCCAAGTTAATTTCCGCGATCCGCACTTCAAAACGAACAAAATCCATAATCTTCGCTGAAATATTGAAGAAATCCGTGATCCGCCAAGCATTCAAAATCCGCCAATCCGCAAATTGTGTCCTCAAAATCCGAAATACGAGTTGTTTGTTTTAGCCAAATCCGCCGATCTGCGAACCTATTCACCACCCTCTGCCAGGGACCGCATAATTTCTGCGGCATGTGTGCTTTACAGGGGCCGCAGAATTTCTGCGGCATGTGTGCTTGACAGGTGCCGCAGAATTTGTGAGGCATGTGTACTTGACAGGGGCTGCAGAATTTCTGCGGCATGTGTCCTTTTCAGGTAATTTTAGTGGAGTAGTGGGTAATTTCTTTGCAGCTACCATATTTCAATATGTTGCAGTTAATTTTATTTGATTTAGAAAAAAGTGAATGATGTTTTTCAACAACTCTGCAAGAATTTAGTATTTAAAGTGATTTATTGAAGAGATGCAATAAAAAGCATGCCATCTAGCATTGCTATTTTATCTCAGAAAGGGCGTAACTGTGCTCTGCAGTGGGTTACTAGTGTTTTGGACATTGTTAAGAAGGTCCTTTCTAGTGTAACTTCAATTTCTAGCCAAAACATTCTGTTCAATATTTTGGGAAAATACACCATTCTCAGATCTAAAATTGCTCTTCCTCTTGCATTCTTCAAGAAAAGCTTTAAAATGCTGTTTTCTTGCTGAATGATGCACACAAGTAAGGTGAAAAGGTCTTATTTCACGGAAAAAAGCACTTTAGGAAAAACACCCTTTGTTGAGTGGAGTTATTAACAGAAAACGCCTCTCGTGGGGTTTCCAGGTTGAAAGCCCATGCAATCAAAACAAAGCTATGATAGTGCTGTTGTTTTAAGTCATATAACGCCCCAAAAAAATGCATCCCACTGCAATTTTTTTCCGCGTTTCGCCGTGGAAATGTCACACTTTTCGCGGATAAAAGCCCGGCGTTCTCAAAACAAATATACTCGGGAAAGGCTTGACTCAAGAAATAAGTGTAAATTAGAGGTTCCATTTAAGGGGCTCCTGTAGTACATCATACACCCATATCAAAACAATTCAATACGGAGTTTAAGAAAGGACGAGGTCATCGGAAAAGGAAACGTCACAAAGCAATACGTTGCAGCAAGCCAATCACTTGAAACTTATTTTTAGATTGAGCTCACGCTGCGAT
>NC_090876.1:47021895-47036895 GCF_036669935.1 Montipora foliosa
TGACCATTCGGCAATAGTTTCACATTTAAATAGTATTGCCAAACAAAGGCATGGCCCTTCCTTTTGGAAATTCAATGGAAGTCTTGTAAATGATGTCAATTACGTTACATTGATAAACGAAAGCGTACCAATTTGGTTAAACGAATTTAAAGATATTGATGATGAAAGACTTCTCTGGGATCTAATAAAATACAGAATTAGGCAAGTAACAATTAAATACAGTAAAAAGAAGGCACCTGAAAAGCGAGAGAAAATCTCCGAAATTGAAGCGTCCTTGAAGATTAGTGAGGAAAAAACTGCAGTGCTAACCCTACTGATGCTAACTGTGAACGCGTTGTGATTTTGCAAATGGAATGACTCCCTCTACGAAGAGATGGCCAAAGGTGCAATAATTCGTTCAAAAGCCACTTGGTATGAAAAGGGAGAAAAAAGCAATAAGTATTTCTTAAATTTAGAAAATCACAGGAAAACGAAAAGCTCAGTCCGCAAGGTCTTTAATGATGAGGGGACTTTGGTTACAGATCCTAAAAAAGTACTACTGGAAATTGAAAAGTACTACTCGAATCTCTCCAAAAGTGATCTCCTCACTCCGTCCGAAGATTTGTTATGTAGCTTTCTATCACCCTCGGATACCAAGACTAAGTGTTAACCAGGTCCAAACCTGTGAAGGAGCGCTGACTGTTCCTGAATGTTTTAAGTGTCTCCAATTTTTTGGCTGTAATAAGTCACCAGGCAATGATGGACTAACAGTTGAATTTTATAAAGCCTTTTGGAATACAGTAGGAAATTTGGTGGTTGACAGTTTACATTTCGCCTACGAATACGGCGAGCTTTCGAACTCCCAAAAAGAGGCTATTATAACGTTGATTGAGAAAAAGGACAGGGATAAAAGATATTTGTCACACTGGAGACCAATCTCGCTGATTAACGTGGACGTAAAAATAGGATCAAAAGCCATTGCCAAAAGATTGGAGAAGGTTCTTCCATACGTAATCCATCCGACAATCAATGCGCATATGTTAAAAGGTAGAACGACTTTTGATGGTGTAAGAACCATAGAGGACGTTATGGATTTCACGGAAGTGTCATATTGATGGAAGATTGATCTGCATAGAGTTTCAGAAAGCGTTTGACACTGTAAGTAGGGAATTCTTGTTTCGCACTTTATCTGCATTAGGCTTTGGTTCTTCGTTCATTCAATGGGTTTATACTTTGTACAATAATATTTCCAGTTGTGTCCTAAACAATGGCTACTCGACCTCGTCGTTTGCTGTCGAGCATGGAGTCAGGCAAGGCGATCCCCTATCAGCCTATCTTTTTATTATGGTTTTATCTAATTTTGTGTATTAGCATACGCGGTAATAATGACATTCAGGGTATTCCGGTGGATGACGAAGAGATTAAACTTGGACTATTCGCAGCTAATCTGACTGGCTTTGTAAGGAACAACCATTCTTTGACACAATTTTTAGATGTTGTAGAACGTTTCGGAAAATGTTCTGGACTTAAGTTGAACGAAGAAAAGACAGAGATGCTGTTACTAGGTAATTGTACCCAAACTACAGCATTAAATTGTATCAAGTGTTTAAAAAATCGGTCAAGATACTTGGAGTGCATTTTACATACGATAACCGGTTAAAAAAAGCTGAACTTTGAGGAACTAATTAACGCTATGAAACAAAAACTACGAATTTGGAGATGGCGAGACCTCACCATTATTGGCAGAATCCAAATTGTTAAAACGTTCATTATCCCAATTTTTCTCTATCAAGCCAGCTTGTTATGCTTTGACAAGGAATTTTTTGAAGAATTCGAATACGATAATTTATGATTTTATCTGGAAAGGTAAAGATAAAGTTAAGCGTTCTGCAATTATAAATGACATCGAAAATGGGGGACTCAAAGCCCCGCATTTGGAACTATAATTGAAACTCAGAAAATACTTTGTTGCAAGAAACTCGCAAATGATCAGGCAGCCAGCTGGAAAACTATTTTATTAAATTACTTACAGCCAGTTGGAGGTAAGTTGATTTTATGTTGTAATTTTGACATTAAAAAACTGCCTATAAGGTTACCAACATTCTATGAAGAATGTTTGAATTGCTTTGCTAAGTGTTCAGCAGCAAATTATGATTCCATTCAAATATCTCACACAATCGAATCAGTTTCAAACATTATTTTATGGAACAATAAATTAATTTGCATTGATGGAAAATCCTTTTAGTGTAAAACGTTGCAAGAAAAAGGTATTCTTAGACTTGGGGACTTACTAGATGAAAATAATGATATTATTAAAAGTAAGTTAAGAGAGCTTAATAGCTCACCACTGGAAGCTTTTAGGCTTATGTCTGTGATCGACGCCATTCCTTTGGAATGGCGTGAAAAACTCAAAACGTCTGCTTGCGGTATTTGCAACGAACCATTTGTTATACAGGATCAGTGCAAGCTGATTTTAAACAGCGAAATAGTTCAAATAAAGTCTGTTGTGTCTAAGACTATTAACAAAGAGTTTCGGAGTAGAGTAATCACTCCACCGAAGCTCAGTTAAGGTTTAATCATCAATTCCCGGGTGACATCTTGGATTGGAAAAAAATATATAGCCTGCCTTTTCGTGTCACTTCTTACACGAAATTACATGAATTTCAGTACAAAGTCCTGAATAAGTGTCTAACCACAAATGTATTTATTCACAAGATTGGCATTTATCTATCTCCGGCGTGTTCTTTTTGTGGAGATGCGGACGAGACCCTTGAGAGCACATTCTTGTATATTGTAACTATTCCGAGAGTTTCTGGACAGAAGTAATTAAATGGCTTGGTGATCAAGGTGTTAAGATTCAAAGGCTCTCACTTAAAGATATATTGTTTGGGATCTTCTCTTGCGAAGATGAATTATATGTTAACCACATCTTGTTGTTAGCGAGACAATATCTGTACTCTTGTAGATGCAACAAAAAGTTACCCCGTATTAGGATATTTATCGCAAAAATTAAAATAGCCTATCAGCTTGAGACAATGATTGCCAAGTCAAACGTTGATCGACTCCCTGTTCACCACTCGAAGTGGGGCAAATATGTAAATATTCTATTAGCCTGATATTCTTATACCTTGTGTATTGTTCTTAGTCTAATGGGATACTCTTGAGGCTTAGGAAAGCGGTGCCTCTTTAGATTTTTTCACCAAAAAATGCCGTCACGACATTCACAAACTTAAATTCAATCGCAACACTAAATTTTCCAACCTTTCCTCGGAAGAGTGGGCGGCGCTTAAAAATCTTAGTAAACGCAACGACATAGTTGTCAAATCGGCCGACAAAGGCGGCGCGGTAGTTGTTTGGCGGTCCGATCTTTACCTAAAAGAAGCTTTGCGGCAACTTTCGGATACCTCGTTTTATGCCAAAATCCCTAAAGATCTCACTTCCAAAAATCAAAAACTTGTCAAAGACACCATTCAAAATCTTATAGTTAATCAAGAATTACCGGACACTGCCACTAATCTCATCATCAACACCCCTAGAACTTCGTGCATTTACTTCTTGCCTAAAATTCACAAACCCAACAACCCAGGTCGCCCTATCGTTTCTGCCTGTAGTTGCCCCACCGAACTCATTTCTAGCTACTTACACAGGATTATGACGCCTATCGTCAAATCTTTGCCATCATACATTAAAGACAGTACACACGCACTACAAATTTTCCGCGATTTCAATTTCTCCGGCCAAGACAAACTTATTTTCACCATGGACATTACATCTCTATACACAGTCATTCCTAATAGCGAAGGTCTTCAAGCACTTAAAATTTTTTTGATCAACGCACTGTCAAAGAACCTAGCTCGGAAACGCTCCTCCGCCTTGCCGAACTAGTTTTAACGCTTAACTGTTTTTCATTCGCCGGCAACTATTACAAACAAATTAATGGTGTAGCGATGGGCACAAGAATGGGACCTAGCTATGCCAATCTTTTTGTAGGATATGTTGAACACCAATTTTTTAATCAGTACAACGGCCCCAAACCTGAACTCTACGGCCGTTACATCGACGACTGCATCGGCGCTATTTCATCCAGCAGAGAAGAACTCGATCAATTTATAACCTCCGTCAACTCTTTTCATCCGGCTCTTAAATATACCTGGGAAATTTCGGAAACTTCATTGGCTTTTCTAGATATCAAAGTTTCTATTAGAGGCAACGTGCTATGTACTAGTGTGCACTACAAACCTACTGATTCACACAGTTATTTGTTGTATTCATCGTCACATCCATCACATGTCAAGAACTCCATCCCTTATTCTCAATTTCTTAGACTTCGACGTCTATGTAGTGATGACTCCGATTTTTCCAGCAAATCAGAGGAGATGTGCCAGTTCTTCGAAAAACGTGGCTATCCTGTCTCTGTGGTCAAAGCGGGCCATCATCGCGCCCAACAATTTGATCGACAGTCATCACTACAAACGTCACAAAAAGATAAGAATGACAGAATTCCATTCACCCTCACTTTCCATCCTCATAATCACGCAGTCAAAAGCATCATTCTTAGTAATTTTAAATTACTCCAAAATGATCCCGAGACTAGTAGAATCTTTTCGCAACCTCCACTTATTTCATTCAAACGCGACAAAAACGTAGGCAACTTTTTAGTTAGAAGCGCGCTCAAAACTAACGAGCAACCCGGCACTTTCATATGAGCGCGCTCACGATGCAAAACTTGTCTTTTCATTGTTAACACTAGCAAGATATCGGGACCTAAGCGATCTGTTAAGATCACCGATGGGTTTCACATGTACCTCCGCAAATGTCATTTATTGCATAACCTGCACGTTATGCAATAAATTATACATTGGTGAGACAGGTAGACGACTAGGTGACCGATTCCGTGAACACCTTCGCGATGTTGAGAAGAATGACAAGGATGCATCCAAGCCAGTCGCTCGCCATTTTAATCTGCCTAACCACTCCAAAAAACACATGGCTATCTGCGGCCTTTCCCTACATCTAGGTACGACGGAAAGCCGCAAGAATCTGGAACAAAAATTCATCTTTCAAATCGGCACCCTTAATCCTCACGGTATTAACGAACGCTTTTCATTTAACTTATATATTCCTATTTTTCACGTTGCCATGTTACCACCAATAGCGTAGCTCCTACTCTACTATAAAAACTACACGTAACCCATAATCCCTCGATTCGCTCTGACGAAGGGCTAACGCTCGAAACGTCAGCTTTTAGAATCTCTGTACGGTGGCCAATTTACATTATCAACTCCGTTGATAAAACCAAATTTTTGTATACTACTTCCCCACCGACGCAGCACCACAGTTTCTTTAGAAACTAACCCTTCATTTATATGTGTGTGTGTTTGTCATAAGTATAGAATGCATTAAATGAGACTTATGTGGTTCAATGAAAGGTTCTCTGTGCAGTAGATGTAATTAATATGAAAACAAATAAACAGTATTAAAATACAAAAAAAAAATCCAACTTATCTGAAAATACAGAGATACCATGCTAATCCGACTCGGCACTGAAAGGGGTTTAATGACGCTTCTTTTTTCCTTCATAATAGTTTCCTTCTTATTTGGTTATCATTACATTTCCAAAACTCACCTCAAAACTTTTTCTAAGTCAATACTCGCGTTTTTAAGCCACAAGGACGACAAAACAGAAAACGTAACTGAGTTACCTTGTTTTTTTTTTTAAGAAGAAAGCCAGCTAAAAATCCCGCGAGTGCTATTCAAAGTTACCTATTCTTGGCAAAACGCGAGGCGAGTGAAATACGCAAACAAAATTAAAATATCACCCGTGGTATTCATGGCAAATTACACAGAGTAAGAAAGTTATTGCTTGTTTATATGGTTTATACTTGAAAAATCTCAAATACCAAAAACAGTAAGCGTAAATACAACTGCTCTCAGCCAACCACCATAGAGCAGAAATTCCGAGGGGTCTGTTAAAGCTACAAGTAACGTACCAGGCAAGGTTGGGAATGTGAGAAGTAAACGGTCCAGCAGTATGGCCTCGGGAAACTTCCTTTCCTAGGGCCTCCGAGACAGTATCAGGATGAAGGAGAGCTGACTTCAAATTACGGGTCATTCGGACGCAGCGAGGGTCTGTGTAACCAAGGTTGGAACCCCACTGAAGATCTCGCAGAAAGCTGGAGGTAAAATGATGGTCAGGATGACCAGCAAGCTCATATGCCAGGCAGGGAATATTGATAGGCGTAGAAGGTGCAGGCAATGCAGGCGGAGGTATATTATAGTTGGGTTGCTTTGGGGCACTGGGCAACCAGGGTGGTTGCCCCCACAATCCAGTTTGTTGCAGATGTGCTGGAACTGTTGGGGCTTCGGCAGGAGCGGCGGTTGTAGTCACGACAGATGGCTGCCACTGAGGTTGGTTGGACACGAGAGGGCGGGCCTGAGGTGGTTGGGAAATATGTCCAGGTTTGACCCTAATTAGATGCACGCTGATTTCAATAAGCGTCACGACGTGTCCCCTTGCTCTTCTCGCCAACTTCAACGTCACTCGTGTCTCAGAATACAGACAATTTACGTCATTAGTGTCCCCCAAATGCTGCTCTTTAAGTAAAGATTAACTGCTGCATTTACCTAACGCTAAAAATAACGCTAACCGTTTGAACTGTCCTTCTGTTTCTTGTCTTCGGGCTAGCAAGAAGAATTGTCGAAAGAAGTTGACGATCCTTTTCCATTGGCGGTATGTTAAAGTTAAATATTCGAAAGTTATACTTTTGAATATTCTTACGCCTGCACCAGAGATTCATCCGCATAATAATACTAGGTATCTTGCAAATCAAAATTTCTGAGCCATCAGTACGCACTAATTATGGTATACCTGCATTTAAATTCTTCGCAGTAAAAATTTGAGAATCCGTTCCACCAGTGAGAACGTAAATGTTTCCCATACATACTCTTTAAAAAGTGCTACAAAAGTTTTCTATTGACCACTCAAAACTGACCACAGTTTTAACGATCAGATAGTTAAAAAAATTCTGTACAATATGCAATGGGAATCGTCTTTTTTTTTCTTATTCGTATTTACGTGTATCCTTTTCTTTTTATTAACTGACCATAGTTTTACTGGTTAGATAGTCAAAAAATTTCGGTGTAATATGCAAGACATCTTCTTTTCTTCTAATTCATATTTATGAGTATCCTTCCTCTCTTACGATAGTTGTCATTTGTGATTCAAATTATACTTAACATACGGCCAACGCCAGCTTATATCCACATGACAGTGACCAACTCTAAAACTCATTGCCTTCTTTGGCCACTGCACACTATTAAATATTGTCTCGACTAGCTAATTTCTATCTGAGTGAACTTTTTTTTCTGTACTGATCTTATACTGTCTTATGTATGTTTAGTTTTCTGTAAACAGTGTGCCATAAATAAACCTGAACTTGAACTTAAAACTTAAACTCAAGAAGTGATTCAATAACCTCCACTAAAAATGTACTTCTGTTTCTGTTTTATTACTCGGTAACGCTTGTTCGCATTTTCAAAGATAATTCATGAACAATATTTGTGAAAAGCTTTAAAATGCAAAACAATTTATGGCGTTCTTTCTCAAATTGAAGCTTAATTATCTCTCGAAAATGCCTGGTTACCCCCAATTTTGTTTTTGGATACCAAGAGTACTTACTAAGATCTACTTTCTCCGGATAGTTTTAAACAGCGCAAAATATCCCTGAATTAGTAAGTATGTACATATAAATCATCAATCTTGTACGACGCAAATTACAAGCTCAACACATTATACAATTACACAAATTACATCTATAAATAATAGAAACTGGCTATAGACTATGAAATAATCAATTACAATTTAAAAAACAAACAAAAAACAAAAAAACCTGTTAAAGTTAATATCTATTGAGGTCAGGCCACTGAGCAACTTCGCCACGAATTCACCCTAGAACTAAAGGCAGTAAGGTATGGGTAATGAAGAACCACTTCAGGGAGGCCGTTCCAATCATGGACAGTACGTGGGAAGAAAGAAAATCTGAATGTTCAGTACGGGGCTGTTGAACACAAAATATCGGTTTTTCTGGGGAAATAGGATGTTTCAGTTTGCATTGTCTGTAAGGGTCTAGCACCTGCACCACGATATTTTACAAAACTATTGAAACCAGTATATAGCACATTACGTAAAGAAGGCTACTTGAATGTTGGGGACATTGATGACTCATTTACAAGGAGACTCAGTGACAGACTGCAAAAATAATATTCTTGCTACCCTATTCGAGTCTCTTGCATTCTCGATCAATCGTGAAAAGTCACTGCTTCAATCATATCAAAAATTGGTATTTCTTGGCTTTATTCTAGATTCTTTTGACATGAAAGTATTTCTTACTGCTGAAAAAACAGAGAAAATAATTCTGGCATGCCAGGAGCTGTTAAGGTAATTCCTCAGAAAAACTTGAAACTTTCCCTGAATGTTCCCTACTAATCCCTGTTTTGAGAAAATACAATAAAAAAGATACGTCACCATGCTTCCTTAAGAGATATAATGGGCCAATCTTACCCCATTGATGCCTGTACTGATACTAATCACGCGCGTTATTTCATCGGCTCAGGGTAAATTTTGCGGTAGCTAAACGAGAGGGTTTTTAAAGTGCCATTTGAAAAAACACCTGATAGGTAGAAAGTCTAGAGCATATGGAACATGGTCTTATAAAGTTTATGGAAAAATCCCTCAACTTAGAACGACGTCGACTCAAAACGTCTCTCGAGTCGTTGTTTTCAAGATCATAATTTACATCCCTGGGTAAGGGGCTTTGTCTACCTTTTTAGCTATATCTTTTTTTCCTTCTGATAACTTTTTTTTTAAAATTTTGTTTTAAAGGGGATAATTTGTACACCAAAATTATGAAATAAAAAATGTAGGTCACCGTGCTCGTTTAAGAGTAAACCACCATCCTACTTGTCTATCTCGATTATTGTAGACCGAAACAACAAAATTCGCCATGTTCTTGCAATGCGCGCCCTTATTCGCAAAGAATTATGGTCATTCACAACTTCTCTTACGTGTTATGAGAACTGTTTCAGTGTGTATGATCGACTTACGCCATATTTACAGCGTTACAAATTTGACCAATTTGTAAATATTGACACACCGTATGCGCAGTACAGGATGCACAGTGCAATACTGAGGAATCACCTTAAAGTATAATTCCTCATTGGACACCTGGTCTCTAGCTTGCCTGCTGTCCAGTATGGACCCCTGTTCTACACGAGTCTTGAAATTGACAAAACGTCAGCCTTCCAACAAAATAATGGCAACTATGCAGCTACTATGACACTTTCCCCTGAATCTATCAATTATCTTTCTTGGTGGGTGACTAAAAGTAAAGTAAAGTGGTGCATTTATATAGCGCCTTTATCACAAGTCTCAAAGGCGCTTTACAATGATCAATTTACCCCCAGCGGACTGGAAGCATATACAGGCGCAAATTGCAGCCGCTTCTAAGCAGTCCATGCATGCTGGTACTCATTTTACCGACCTCGGAAGGATGGAAAGCTGAGTGAACTTTTAGCGGGAAAGAAGGTCGCCAAATATTCCAGTCCCGGCAGAACCGGGAATGGAACCCGGGCCCTTAGGGTTGGAAGGCAGAGATCTTACCACTGCGCCAACCCTTCCGCTACTAACCAAGGCATGCAAAAACATCACCATGGACAACCCCGGCATAGAAATGACAACAGATGCTTCACAATTAGGCTGGGGGGCAGTGTGCAATGGACAGAGCGCCCAAGGCATGTGGTCTCCACTTGAAAGACAAAAGCACTTAATGCACTTGAACTATTAACCGTTTATTTCGGCTTGGTTCCTTTTGAAAGGGAAGCATGTGTTCATAAAAAGACAAATCTCTACAATTGTCTGCTATTTTAATGCAATGGGGGGGCACTAGATCTCCTCTTTGCAACAAACTTTCTAAAAGTATTTGGGTGTGCTACTGTACATGGAAAATGATATCTGGTTGTTTGCATGCCATTTGCCTGGTGCCCTCAATATTAATGCAGACAAAAGCCCCAAGGAGTTTAGCAATATTTTGGAAGATTATTGAAACCGTTGAAACTTGTTATGATGCTGCAATTAGTATCAGGCCAACAAGGCCAGACTATTCATCTGTTAGACATATACCATATGGTTGCAACTGATGGCAAATACACATTTGTCATCCCTCAACCAAACCAAACCGGGGGTAACTCAACCTCGAATTGTTTTGGAGTCATTTCAACAATCCTCTATTTGTGTTGTAACTACTCTTAAAGAATACCTTGTGAGAACCAAAGCATTGAGAGCAAACGGCCAGTCACAGTTGCTACTAAGCTATGTTAAACCGTAGAAACCCGTAAGCGGGGATACTGTTACTAGGTGGGTGGACTGCACCATGGCTTTAGCTGGCATTGCTGTAACAAAATATTCAGCACACAGTACGGGGGCTGGGTCTGTTTCAGCAGCAAGCTGGGCTTCTGTAAATATACATGACATTCTCCAGACTGCAAGGTGGTTATCTGAATGCTGTTTTGCCCGTTTTTACAACAAACCTATAGCTAAGAATTCACGTTATGCACAATCAGTCTTATCATGTCTGTGGGATGCATCATTTACATAAAGCGGCATAAATAATCAAGTGGCATGTTGTTGTTTCTTCATGTCCGTGTTGCTTTGAAGTCTCGTGGAATCTCTCAGCATGGTAACAAGCTAAGGTAGAATTTGAAGGTTAAACGAGACTTACCTGTAAGCTGAAGTTTGATTGTAATTCTATTGAGTTACAGGATGCTGAGAGATTACATGAGCTTTTGGGTAACACCTACATTCAGTCTTTAAAACCTGATTGGCGCATGTGCTTGCTATCTCATGTAATCTCTCAGCATCCTGTAACTCAGTAGAATTACAATCAAACTTCAGGTAAGTGTCGTTTAATTTTTAAATTGCACGAGTGTAATAATAAAAATTACGAGAAATGAAGTTGAGAGGTTTTCAACTCTTTTTAACGACATAGTCACAATGATTGTTTAGGCGGAGGTCCGATGAAATGGCGACTCCAATATAAGGGTGTGCATCGATCGGTCCTTTGAGGAGCTAAGCCATTTAGGAAATAAGTAGTGATGACTGGGAATTTATTACGAGTAATATGCATAGAATAACACTTGCTGCAATTACAACGCATTTGCCACTTATCTGCCCATGCATGAAAAAAGAGAATCTAAATCTGATTGAAGCTGTTCAGGTGATTTAGGAGAAAAGAGTCCAAGATAGATGATGCAATCGTCAGCAAACAGGCGGATTATTAAAGAAATGTTATCAGATAGGTCATTTATGTAAATAAGAAAAAGTAGATGCCCCAAGGGAAACTTGTGATGATCATTCAGGTCTCTCCTTTCAGCACGCCACAAACACACCACTTTGTTCCACGATTATATTCTTGACTGGAAAAAATCTAATTCCTCATGTAGTCTCACTCGACAGCAGAACAAGATTCTCCAATACAAACTGCTTAATCGCATAATTTACACCAACAAATTGTTAAAAATTGTAAAAATTGTAAAATTCGAAAACAAATAATTTACCACTATCGCTTTAAAAATTTTTTGCCGACATTGTCTCATCTAATTACTAAATTAAAACACATTGAATCTTTTCTTTTGCGCTCAATGGTACAACGCGTTAAACAAATCCAAATCCAAACAAATCAAACAAATCCAAATCCCAATAATGTAAACTTTCGAGTGTCTGGAAGTTTTAAAGATAAAGCATATGTGTGATACAGTCTGTGTATATGCCTTACTGTAGTAGTATATAACGTACGAAAGCAAAGCAACAAAATGAATTGTACGAGAACAAAAATAAAATTATCAATGTTGGAAAACAAATAATTTACCACAATGGCCTTAAGAATTATTTGCCGACATTGTCTAATCCAATTACTCAATTAAAACACATTGGAGCGATCTGTAGCCAAAAAGAACAATACACTAAAATCCCACGATGGGAAGTGTAAGCCTTTCTTTTGCGCTCAATGATACAACGCCTTAAACAACTCCAGTTGAGTAAGTTACCAAATAATGTAACTTTCGAGTGTCTCGGAGTTTTTAAGATAAAGCATATGAGTAATACAGTTTGCATGTAGGCCTTAGTGTAGTAGTATATTAAGTACAAAAGCAAACGAACAAAATGAACTGTAAGAGAACATAATGTACACATAATAAATTATTATTATTATTATTATTATTATTATTAGTATTATTATTATTATATTTTGACATGTTACTGGCATGCACATGTACAGACAACAAGTCACAACATCCCTTTCCCTGCAGTCCTCAGGATGTACATGTACAGTCCCAAAAACCACTGTCGTTGGCAGATATCTCTTACATGTACATAATTAAGTCCAGTGACACAAGAATAGCACAAAATGAACAGTAAGAGAACTTAATGTACACATAATAAATTATTATTATTATTATTATTTATTATTTTTTTTGACATGTTACTGGCATGCACATGTACAGACAACAAGTCACAACATCCCTTTTCCCTGCAGTCCTCAGGATGTACATGTACATTCCCAAAAACCACTGTCGTTGGTAGATATCTCTTACATGTACATAATTAAGTCCAGTGACACAAGAATAGCACAAAATTTCAAAGCTATAAGTTTATCTTAAGGACGTTCGCGCCAATTGTTTCTGCGCATCCTTACTGCGCACGCAAATGCACACGCCACGTCATACACGAGCGCGCGCGCTAAGTAATAAAATGAGAAATGATAGGGCAAAAGGCCATTACTATAGCTTTGCCTGGATTTAACGCTCTTGGACGTTCGGTGACCCCTATTTTTCTTTCCAGAAACGGATTTTATTTACAATTATCTCCACGTTGTCCAAAAATGAACAAAAAATCAATGTGGGAAGTTAAAAAAATTTCAAGATTTCTGCTCACGGGACATCAAATCCTGCCATCTTGCGGCTGCAAGGCGCGTGAAACTGTGGTCGCTAAATGCGAACTTGATCTTTAAGGAACCTCACCAGTTGATTAAATTCACTTAATA
This sequence comes from Montipora foliosa, assembly GCF_036669935.1. NCBI lineage: Eukaryota > Metazoa > Cnidaria > Anthozoa > Scleractinia > Acroporidae > Montipora > Montipora foliosa. Next base: position 47,034,969 of record NC_090876.1, read on the forward strand.
AGTCCACTTAAACAATATTTGGCAGAGAAGATTTCACTTCAAAGATTTAATTGCAATATATTTGGGTTTACAGACACTGGCCTTATTCGCTAACGAAGCCCGATTTTGTCACATTTTGGGTGTTTTTCCGGGCATGTTCTCTCCAAAACGAAGTCGGTGACCCCCCATTTTTTTTACATTTCTGACATAACTAACTCATTATCTTACAGTGGTAAAAGTTTCAGAAAAAAATCAATGTTGAAAAATTTTCGCGCGAACGTCCTTAAGTTAATTATGAGCATGTACATGTACATAATAAAGTAGAGTCTTGTGTCAAAATCTTCCCATAATTTAATCTGTTCAGTGAAAAAAGTCAATAATTATTGAAGCTATGTCAACTCTCTTTCCATGAAAGTTTCTCATGTCTAGTCCAGTTCACCCATCTTAAAGGGGCTAGGTCACGCTGTTTTAGGTAATTTTGTTATTATTATTATTATTATTATTATTATTATTATTATTATTTGTTTTTACATTACTGCATTAGGTTTACATTATGTTCTCTTACAGTTCATAGAAAAAGATCTGCAATGCAATTTCGTGGGTCAGCTACGCCAGTACAATAGAATCACATGTTCAAGGTGAATTATTGGGAAAGCGTTAAGGTGGATTGAAAATCAATCTTAAACTAAAACTGCTGACTTAACATCATTACTTTTACTGTAACCTTACCGATCGAAATCAGCATCTTGAACTTTAAGATGCGAGCCAAAGAACTTTGCCATTTCTTTGTCAAAAGTATCCTCCCCTCTCTTGCATTCATTTATACAAGCCAATGCAACCTCAAGACGACAATGGTTTAGGTTGACTTGAGTAGCTATATCAGCGATAAGTGCCTTGACTGCTGCTTCGCACTTTTGAGCCAACATACCAATCGTAAACATCAGCACCTGCCGGAACTCATGCAAATATCTGCGGTCAGCAATTAAGCTATCAACAGAGATTTCCCCAGCAAGAAGCTGACAACAGAGATAATGTGCTGCGAAGAATTCCTGAAAGCTCTTGTGCAGGAAGCTATAGCTTCGACCCGGTCTTCGCTTACTTCGTCCAGCCTCCACTGACAAAAATCCGAGGCCTGATTTTAAATCGCTTGAGAAACCCTGAAATGCGTTCTGGTCAAAATACATGATATCGTTCTCCAAACCCTCCATGGCAATACGGCCAAGTTGCTTCAGTTCAACTTGGTATAATGCTACAAGGTCTTGATCTGTTTCTGGTAATTTCAGCCTTAGCCTGTACCTTCTCAGCACGCATTCAACTATTTCAAGGTAAACCAGAGTTCTACTTTCAGGTAAGTTTCCTCCAAAGTCTTCACAGAGGAGGCAGAGAAGAGCAGCGTTTAACGGATTTGCTGTAAGGTCTTGTAGGGTTTTGTCAGAGTCCAGCTTGTCCAAGAGCTTTTGTGCCAAATCTTCCTCCCCTTCTCTGAAATATCTCTCAATGAAATTTTTGGCATCGGTTTTGGTAAACCCTTCTACCTCTAACAGGGTGTGGCAGCATTCTCGTACTGTCGTTCCAACTTCGTGTCGTGCAGTAACCACTAAGTAAGACTCTGGAAGAACTCTTCCTTGAATGATTTCTTTATAGATCGACAATTCGCTTCTGGGTAACTCATCTAACCCGTCAAGCACCAGTAAAACCTTTGACTGGTTGTCCCGAATGAACGTGAAAAATCTCTCTTTCTCTTCTTCCTTCACTTCTCTCGGTAACAGCTGATCATCAATAGCCTCCCATAGGCTAAAGTTGATGTCTTTGCATTTTAACAGAAGCACAAGTAAGACATCAGGAAATGATTCGCCACCTTTGCGTTCCTTGGCCCAGTTGAAAGCAATCTTGTGACAATACGTTGTCTTTCCCATGCCTGGCTGCCCTTCAATCAAGACCCTTTTCG
>NC_090876.1:47044395-47049395 GCF_036669935.1 Montipora foliosa
AAATATTTAAGCTTTGAGTTTTCATTAATAAATGGACGCTTCAACATAGTCATCCTCATCCTCTATTATTGAAAATACCATGCAATGCGGTTTTTAAATGCGTGCTTTGATAATTTACAGACTTCATTCTGGAGTGAGTTCCAAAGTTAAGCACCTTACGTCGTAAAAGACCCTTGACTGTGATTTAGTCTTGAGGTTTTGACATAAAAGTTACCAGAGGAGGAAAATCTGGTTTTATGTTGATTCATGTGAAGAAGAAATAAAGAAGGCGACAGCAGCTGGGTTCTAGGCTCACAAAATTACATTAAAAGTAGAGCACATTATCTTAAGATTATTATTTGTTTAAATGGGTTTTGGCAGCTTGCCCCCACGCAGCAAACCATAGGAAAGGAAAGGTAAGGTCAGAGGAGGGGTTTCATTGAGGGCCGGGAACCGGGAAAACTAACCGGCTGTGGACATGACTTTGCCCGGCTGCTTTCAACATCTCAACGGACTGGGTTTTTTTTTAAAAATACAGTTTTCTCCTTTACTTGATCTGTCTTCTGTTGTCAAAATGTCACAATTTCGTAAGATGAGTTCAATTCAACTCAACTCAACTCAACTCAGAACGAATCGCTCCATAAAAGCCCACCTGAAACGTCCCAATGTTGCATGTTTTGCTATGGGAGCCCAGAAAAACCGCGGTCGATCGCCGATTATTTCTCTTCGCGAGCCAAATTGCCTCTAGCTGAGAAAAGGCCAAGATGATTTTTTTTTTTGTGTCACATTCATAAACTAATTTTCTTGTGGATATTAATATCACATCATGAAATTGTCTGTGTTTTTCTGCATTATGAAGCTCAAAGGAATCCTCTTCAACATTTTTCAGTGGTCGAAGAACATGGCTTTGGGCTTCAGAATGCAGGAAAACACATCTCTGCAACTTAAGAATTTCACACTTTTCTGGGGGAACATGCCCCAGACCCCACTAGGAGGGAAGGCCCTGCAGCCTTCCCAATATTTTGCCCGGGTGTTAAACCCAAACGACCCCCTGCTTCAAACCTTCATGAAACCCTTGTCAGAGATCGATACACAGTATAGTTAAAAGAGTCAGAAGAGGGATGAAGTGTCTGAGACTAGCAACCATTCCAACCAAAATTATTCTACTAATTTTCTGCGTGTTATATACTGTCAATTTGAAATTTCCCACTCAGCTTACTGTCTAGCAAAACTCTGAGAAACTTTACATAGGTTTTACTTTCAACAAGAGTAGGAAGCTGGGTTTTGTTATCAATCATATGAATATCAACAGTCTGAGAGTGATGTGTATTACATTGATATGGCCGGAAGATAATATGATATGTCTTTATAATACAAGTGAAAGCTAATTATGAGCATTGAGCTAATCCGACACTTTTAGTCTGTCAACAGTTGTCTCATGAGATTTTAAATTTTTGTCAGCATACGACAATTATTTAAGTAGTGTCATCACGAAAAAGAAAGAACACAAGCTTTGATGGAGTATTAAATATTTCATTAATGTAGATCAGAAACAACAATGGACCCAACACAGAGCCGGATAGATTGGAATCCTGTTCAGTGACTTGTGAACATCCAAGAAGATATAGATGAAAACCAATCATATACAGTACGGTACCCCTGATACTATCGTGATTAACTTTCTGGAGCAGGATCGCATGATCGACAGTATCAAAAGCTTCTTTTAAATCTTTGAAGATTCCACCAGTGAATAACTTTTGGTTCGTGTTACTTTGAATGGCATTAACGACTCGGATGTCAAGAATATTTTAGCATGCTGTGTTGAATGCTTTTTCTGAAAAGCATATACTGTGATTTAAACAGGATATCATTGCTGTAAATAAAGGCATTAAGATGGTGGTACACTAATTTTTCAAAAATTTGATTAAAGATGGAAAGTATATGATATTGGCCGGCAATTACCAACTTCATGTTCATTGTCACCTTTGTAGAATTTCATCTACATGTCTACATGTTCCAGCACTAGGCAAAGTCCCTTTTTCACTTATGGCTGTTTAAGCTTAGGTGGCCTCATACACCGAAAGCCTCTTTAGAGACGTCACTGCCAAGCCGGCCACTTCTGCTGGAGAGAACAGGACAGCCATAACAGTGGGGCCTCCATTCCCTACTTTTTTCGAATAGTGTTCGCATGTGTGGGTTCTTCAACGTCCCAGAGGAAACTTATATGAACATAGAAGATATTTGTGAGATGGGGCCTTCGGTTTATAGTCCTTATCCGAGAAGACTTGAAAGTCTAACCATTTGCAGATGAAATTACAAAGGCAGCACTTTCTCCTCAGTTACTTTAACATCCTGAGTGTTGATCTGGCCAGGGTTTGAATCCGCGACCTCCCGCATGACAAACCGATGCTCAAGCAACTGAGCTACCAGTGCACTGTGGCTAAAAATAAAGGGATTGGTGAATTCTACGATACACGGGCAACACCAAATCCCATAAACCAGAAAAATAAATCTGGAATCTAGAATCGGCAATCTGGACTCAGGAATTCAGAACCCAGAATTCACGATACTTAACATTCACTCGTAAAAAGAAGACAAAAGTTCACTGAAGTTAAGTGCTGTCCAGCAGGTTTAGTATCTGGATTGGTGACTTCAACCTAGCTTAGCTGAGAACAGTGAATGTGCGCCTCACAGGCAGCACAATCATGGCATTTAGGGTCTCTGTAATTTTTCACTTTTATCTCCTGCTACCTTAAGTTAGAGAGCAGCTATTTATTTGAATGCACTTCTGATGGCGCTCACTTACTCAAGATCGGCACTATGTAGTGTTTTGTCGTCGGTTTCTCTCACCAAACCGCTTAACTGGACTCTATGGCGAACAATGACTGAGATTGGTATTTCAAGAGCAAGACCTACGCGTTGTGGCTGTAGAGCTGGCCAAAGGAAGAGAAGACTTATTGCAACTATCGAGGGCTTCACAGCAAGTTCATTCTACTCAAGATTGTTTTATTGCTGGGGAAGATATGGGGACTTAGAAAATGGTGGCCATTTGAATATTCCTTCGCGGGACGAAATAATTGACACCTATCACAGTCGCAATGAAAACAATCCCATTGTTACTGACCGACCTTTGTCGTCTGCCGCGGTTAATGACTGTACAGTTAAACCAACACTGTGCTCGGTGATTGTTCGGTCGGCAAAATCCAAGTCTGCTGATTTAATATTTATTCATCTGGTGCTGATCTGTTTGCTCTTACTGAGACTTGGCTCAATGCTAATGACACTGCGGCAAAAACTTGAATTTATCCCGCCTGGTACGCATGACTTTATCCACTATAATCGATCAGGACGCAAAGGAGGCGGAACAGGACTGCTCTTGAGAGAGAACATTGGAGTTACATGTAAGAAAATTGATGCCGGAGAGAAAACCTCGTTTGATTCTCAGAATGGAGCCTAAGAATGAATGCTTTCCAGGCTAGGCCGTCTATTATTTATCGCCCACCGTATTCTGCTCAGCATCCAGTGACTCTGAAAACGTTTATAGGCGAGTTTGCTACTTATCTGGAATCCATCATATTAATTCAGTGACTCTGAAAACGTTTATAGACGAGTTTGCTACTTATCTGGAATCCATCATATTAATTAGTGCCTGAGCCGTTAATTGTGACTGGGGACTTGAACATCCATGTAAATGATACAAATGAACCCAACGCTTGCGAGTTTCTGGATTTGCTTGTATCTATGGGTTTAAAGCAGCATGTGAAGGGTTTGACACATGAGGGCGGCCATACCCTGGATTTGGTCATCACCAGGGAACATGATGACGTCATCAAGAGTGCGCCAGTCATTGACCGGTTTATATCTGACCATGCTGCAGTACTTTGTCCCTTAAACTCTGTAAAACCGCCAGCTGTTGTGAAGGAGATCAATTACAGACAGCTGAAGGCTATTGACATGGATGTATTGCGTGTTGATCTCAGGGATTCTGATCTGTGTACCAAGGAATTTACAGATGTGGATGAAATGGCCAGCTGCTACAACTCCGCCCTCCAGGCCATTCTTGACAAACACGCACCTCTGAAAACTAAGAAGCATGTTCCCTGGTTTAACAGTCAGATGAAGGCTGCCATACGGGCTAGACAAAAGGCCGAGAGGATTTGGCGCAAATCTAAATCTGCACATGACCTTAGTGTTTTTAAGGCGAAGAAAAACCATGCAACATTCATCATGAATCAAGCCCGTTGTGAATATTACACCAGTCACATTCAAGAAAACAACTCTAAGCAGAGGAAGCTATTCCAATCTACTAAGGCCTTGCTGTGTGATGCTAAGGACGTTTCTTTCCCTCCGGGCGACCCTGACGAGCTTGCCAATGATTTTGGCAACTTCTTTGTCCAGAAGATTGAGAGGATACACTCAGCGTGGTCTCAATCGCCTCCTCACGCGGATGAGCATACCGCATGCGCCGATGGACGGTCTACCAGCTTCCAGTCCCTGACGCAAGATCAAGTGCGCATGCGCACTGACAAGGTGCCTAAAATAATCATGCCAGCTTGACCCGGTCCCAAGGTCAATTGTTGTTCAGTTGCGGGACATTTTGCTGCCAGTAATAACCAAGTTAGTCAATCTTTCTTTTGATACTGGCCAGTTTGCTGGGACCTGGAAAGAGGTGCTTGTCTTGCCTTCTCTTAAGAAGCATAACTTGGACATTGCCTATAAGAATTTCCATCCAGTGAGCAATCTCACTTATATATCCAAGCTCTCAGAAAGGGCGAGTGTCCATAACTTCACTGAGAATTTGACAGTCACCGAGCGCCATTCCCTGCTGCAATCTGCGTACAAGTCTCTACACAGCACGGAAACAGCTTTACTTAAGTAAAAAATGACATCCTGATGTCAATGAATCAACATCATGTCACCCTGCTTGTTTTATTGGATTTAAGTGCAGCATTTGCCACGATACACCATGATAAGCTGATTCAGCGTCTCGAGTCTGACTGCGGAGTAACGGGCAATGCCCT
>NC_090876.1:47051895-47064395 GCF_036669935.1 Montipora foliosa
GTGGCTGCTTCTAATCAGTGTGCAGTAGCGGTCCTTAAGTACCCCATGTGGAAGCAGCATTGGCCGCTGACAGAACTAAGAAGGATTGATTGAGAAGCGCGGAAAGTCATGGTAACAAACGGAGGGAAACACCCAGCGTCATCAACCACCCTATTGTACGTGTCGAGAAAGAAAGGTGGACGTGGCCTGCAGTCAGTAGAGGGAGAGTACAAGATTACGAAGATTAAGGCAGCAATGAAATTGTTCTCTAACAGTGACCCTAGCATGAAAATGGTGAGAGAGTTTGAAGAGCGTTCTGCTGTTTTGGGATATCAGTCACTGATTACAGAGGCCCTCAGGTATAGTGAAGAACTTGGACTGACGCTGAGGCTTGCCTACCCGGAACCAACAGTATGAGAAGCCGCTGGAGAGGAGGTGATTGCAACAAAGGCAAAGCAACTGCTGAGATCAAAGTACGAAGAACAGTTGTTAAAGACAGTACGTGATGAAGCATGGCAGGGAAAGCTGCATACAGCAAGATGGAATGATGATAGCATGAGCACTAAGAACTGCTTCTCATGGCTAAGCGAATGGACGTCGTGCCCAACGTATGTTGTGGCCGGTATGTATGAGTTATATGAACAGCTCCTACCAACGAAGTTATACCAAGTTAAGAAGATTAAGATATCACAGTTGAGTAATGTGTCCTGTCGTATGTGTAATAAGGCACCAGAAAGCATAGCTCACGTGCGATCAGGATGCTCAGCCCTTGCCCAAAACAAGTATTTGGCAAGACACAACAATGCATTGAAAGTGTTATATTTTGAGCTGCTACGAGATTTACAACATGAACAGTAAAATTATAGAAGAAACTCTCGAAAGGCTGAACATTATAATATTCCAATTTTGTTTATAGTTACCGGTATATAGTTTCATTTTATTGTACTTAGTCATTTAGGGACACTTTTGACATGTTATATAGTATCTATCAAAAATTTTTAAAAAACTAATACTAGACTTTAGACATTACTCATCAGGGATAGAAATTAGAGTTAATATTTAAAGGAGAAAAAAAAACAAGGATTATTTAGCTTTTATAAACTACATTTTTAGGATTTTAGGATTTATAATTTTCGATTATTTTTATTTAGATAGATTCAATTTAGATTTGAGTAGGTTTTTAAGAGCTACTTCGGATTTTTTTTAAAAGAGATTTCCAGCGATTGGTCACGTGATCTCACGCCCAATCACTGTAATTACCTTAGGCATTCATGCGTATCTACTGCCATAATAAGAATAATAATAATTGGTTTATTGTAAACACCGTGAAACTCAGTCTGCCAGTTGGTGAGACAAATCAATTTAGAGGACATTTTATGAAAATTAATTTAGTCACCCTAAAATGTGAAAAACGGAAAACAATTGCCATCATCATAAAGTAAAGTAAAGTAACCATATTTAACATCGATAACTCGTAACAGTAATTCAACTGACAAACCTAAGGTCGACGGTGCACTCATTTTACTCCCCCTTCTCCTCTCATTCAAATTACTTTGTCTTTTAATACTTATACCTAAAAACGAGTTCGTGGTGACCCCTATTTTGCATTGCCTGAAAGTAACATGCAAGGTAAAGTGGAATGCTTTCCAAGTTAAAAGGTTTCTTTGTAGTGTATTCAGAGCTATTTTCACAACTGGAAAATTTAAGATGGCTCTGAATCTGCCCCCAATAATTTTTCTTAACCCACCAGAGAATTTTACCTTAGCCTGTTAATTACTTCTTAACGAATAGAAAATGAGGGTCATCAGGTTTGTTTTTCCTTTAAAAATTTTGTGTACGTAAATTACATGTAGAATCACTGTAGTGTTCTTCGTCTCATCTCATTAATCCTATTAGTATGATTTTCTGAACAAAACTATACGTGCTTTTTATTAAGCCAAAATGTTTAATTTATGTTCTTCCCATCTTATTCAATTATTCATCTTAATTTACATTTTTGAATCCTGAATGCTACTACTCAATTATCTGCTGTACATCATGTACATTGTAGAATCATACTTAAATCAAGTAGAGAAACTGGTGAGATTTCCAGTTCTTCTACTGTTACTATAAAATTATCGCAATGTACATGTACATGTATGCTAGTTATTGTTTTAGTCAATTAATTACAGTGTAACACACCTTTCACTTCTCCAAATCCCGAATTCAGCATTTCTAGATTTAAACAAAAATCAACTAAAATGAGTCAATAATGAGATACACATTGGGTTTCGATTAGTTTGGTTCACCTCAATATTAATTAACCACTTTCATTCCCAAGAGTGACACTAATCGCAAGATTTACATTGTAACTATGTCTGACAGAAGATGACTCAAAGAGATGCTAAATGGTTTTGACTATCTGCCCATGCTGCAACTGTGGCTTAGCTGTGTTTTATGTCCACTTGTACTAGCCCCATACAATGTGACTAGTAGTCAGTGTGATGCTTCTTAAAAGTGGACTTGGCACAGCCCTCCTAAAACAAACTGGAGCACACAGTTTCTTTCAGTTCTCGTCTGATGAGTAAAACTGAACAGCACTATGCACAAATATAAAACGAGCTCATTGTCAAAGTTTATGTGCGTGAGGTATTTGATCAGTACATCTTTGAGAAAGGCAATGCAATTGTCCAGTCCAACCATAAACCCCTGGAAACCACACATATAGAAAAACTCATCCACAATCATAAGGTTAATTAGATATTTAAACCTTTTTTCGGTCGGGCATACCTTCTAAATTTTCAAGCTTTTCCTTTGTATTATCATCGTCTATCTTGCACTCCTTCAGCAACTCTCGATAGTGCTCCTCAACAACGGGATCCATGCACTCAGTCTTCAGACGGCTGATCACGCTGGAATAAGTTGCTCCAGATCCAAGGGCAAGTAGGGCATTACTTATATCCTGCCATAACATATCGAATGTTGCATCATCAACAGAAGCTTGGCTTGCATGAGCATAAACTTGGTTTCTATAATACTTGATCCTAGCTATGTTTGCCTCAGGACTGTTATCACCAGAGAGAGGAAGCTTGTCCCAGCTTCCAGTACTGGCAGGAGGAATGAGACTGCATATATTTCTCAACAGTAGCATCAGAAGTGTAATGTCAAAGCTGGCTGATGACACAGATGAAGGATGAGTTGGGTACAGCTTTCCCCATTGTGTGGGATTCAAAATTCTTTTCTTTCTCAGACCATGCAATGATGTATGGTGAGCTACTGATGACAAAATCTTCGGAAGAGTAGCTGGAGGGTGTATTGTGTCAAAGGTGTCTCTCAGGGCCTGGGTTCCCACATCCACTAGAAGCCTGCACAGACGGGCATAGTTGGTTGTCTCCTTTGACGAGGCGAATGGAGCTGGAGCTGAAGCTGGAGCTGGAGCTGGAGCTAGAGCTGGAACAGATGCCATATCCCAAACTGTTGGCTACATAAACATGGAAAACATGAGTGCGGTTAATTGGGAATCAAATCTTTAGAACTTGGAATTGTCAATGCAATGGCATTTGGTAAGTGACTAGCACACATTGGGTGTAAATACGCTGTAAGAGAGCACGGAGCATCTTGAAAAAGAAGAAAAACACAAGGAAACATGTTTCACTATGATTTAACCAATTAACCCTATTAAAGGAGTAAGGATTAATTATTTTTACTCTGCATGGCTAATGCTAAAAATACTTGCCAACCAGAGGCACTTTAGGAGTGACTGGGTTGTTCACAGGACTCATGCTTGCTCGATTTATGAATTCAACAGACGGTTTTCAGTGTTACATTTCAGATTTGGATTTTTCATTTATACATCCGTGAAACGTGAAACATCCAAAAAAGTGTAATGTGTTCTCACTGAGAAATCACATTCTTAATGCAACAAACACATTCCATGCCTTGTTTAGCCTTCACCCCACTTTAACTTTGCATTTTTGAGGTAGAAATATATAATCCATAACCACAGAGATCAAGATTGCACAGGATCTGTTCCTGAGACAAAGAGGAATTCAATATAAAGTTAATCTCATAGCAATGTGTGAGTATCAATTGTTTAAAGGAGTACATGTATAACTTAAAATAAGTAGCCTGCAGAGGACATTAACAAATCTGCATGTACGCTGCTCTTGGTGCTAAAACAGTGAACAATGCTTTGTGACTATTACAATGTACATAATACCATATGGATAGAATACATGCCTCATTGAGTTGAAACAGACTTGAAAGTCATCCTTCCCAAACTTTAAGTCACTTAGTGATTAACTCTGTTACACCCACAATGAACTTGTCAACTTATGGGTCAGGCAAAAGTCACAAGATCAATACGTTTGTTAGGAAAACAAGAAGTTATAATGTCTTTCCCAGGTGTGGCGCTTTATGAGATGGATAACATATGCATGCTCCAGCTAACAGCCTGGTCAAGCAGTTAAGCATCTAAAATCTGGTCCGTGTTCTGTGGTATTAATGTTTTTGAGTGAACCTAGAGTCCAAGGGGCTCCCCACTGAGGAGTAAAATCTGTAAGTGGCCACTGGACGATAAAGGGTTTAAGGCAAACATAGGAAAACGTGAAAAGCAATTCCTTTTTTTCCAATGAAAAGAAGAATTCTGATTGGTTCTCTAAGTGGTCCGAATTTTGCAATATGAGCCACCATGTAGGTTGCCAAACTGTTCCCATTTTCTGTTTCCATTTTCTTGGGCATAAAAAGAAAAGTGCGACAAATGTTTTTCATTAACAATGTAGCCATGTCAGAGTTCCAGTACAAATTTTACTTTCCAGAACTATTAGCAGAAGCACGCAAAGAGGCAAGACTCAAGGAATAGAAAACCCTGTGCGAGAGAGCCATTGTAATAAAAACCTTGTAAGGTACGGCGTGCCAGCTGGTTTACGAACTGATAATGGTTCAAATTTGGTGTCCGACGAGATGGAGAAATATAATAATTTGGAGGAAATGGGGATTGTGCATGACTACAACACACCTTTGTCGCCCAGGTCCAATGCAGAGGTCGAGCGCCAGAACCGCTCACTTCTCAAAGCCATGAGAGTCTTCCATGCAGAAGGGAAGGATTGGCGACTGGAGCTCAATACGTTTGGAACCTGTGACGGATGCAGAATGCAGTACAGAGTCAGGAGGTGATACTCCAGAACCGGTCCCCAGTCCTGAATTGTCTGACCAGTCTACTCAAGAAACTACGCCTACAGGAGTGGCAGTTGCGGGTACTCCGCGTCGCTCAGGAAGAGTTAGCCAGCCTCCAACGGCCTTGGCTGATTATGTACAGTACTGTGCAAAAGTAATGAGAGCGAATTTCGACGAATTTCGTCTATTGTTCTCGCGAATTTTCGACGATATGTCGGCGAAGTTTCGCGAGGTATTTCGCGTCGCTCAATGCGATATTTCGAAGAAAATGCGGCGAAATGATGCGAATTCTTCCGAAATTTCGAAGTAACGAAATTTCCTTGCTGCGAACTCTTTCGAAATTTCGAAGTAACGAACTTTTCTTGCTTTCGAAATTTCGAAGAAATGAACTTTCGTTTCGTCGAATTTTCGAAGCATTGAACTGTCGTTAAAAATACACTGTACATTGTAATTGCAGTAACATACATACAGGGTAACTCGGAACCAAATGCGCTTTGTTCATTTATTTACACCACGACTGAAGAGCGTTTCAAAAATGAGCTAGAGAGATTTAACCCGCACTCTGCTTCAGTAGAGTAACTGCCCGTTTGTTTTTAGACAAGACAAACCTTCAAGGACTGAATCGTAATGACAACGAGATGCTTCTGTGAAGCATACACTGGGTTGCCTGTGGTACGTGCTACAGAAAATCAGAAGGCACTGAATTGTGTGGTATTGAAATACAGCATTCCAGTCTCTGAAGAACAACAAATAAAGGAGAAGCGAGAAACATTGGCTTCTGGGCTGACATGTTGATAATTTTCAAGTTCCCTCACAACTTCTGTTTACCACAAGTGTGCCCTCTGAGCATCTGACAGCTTTCTAATACTAAAGTTCACTGAAGTTTAGCCCTGCCGGGCGGGGTTAGTGTTTGGATGGGAGACCAAGACAACATTTCCCTCAGAAAACAGAAGCATCGGACCGAAAATACTACTAACTCTAACAAATCCGAACTCAGCAAGGTACAGATCTTGTTAGCTTGCTTTATGCAAAACAAATATTGATGAAAAAGCAAATAACTATTGATACAGAGTTTTCAGAAAGAGCAGAAGGAAGTTTCCCGAACGGTCGATCGAGAATAAAATATTTACGACATCAAAACAACATTAATTTTGAACCGTGAATATAGAATATAAAAAGTTACGATCAGCAACAAACATTTTGGGAGATTTTTGCTACGTTCAAGTAAATTGCAAAATCGAAAGTGACATGGCCGGAATTCAGCGGGCGCCGTGATTAAGTTACCGCGGCATGTTTACTCGCCAAACAGTGAAGCATCTGTGTCAAATGATGGCAAGATACCGGGTTTTTGTAAGTTTCTTTTTCAGTCAAGTGTTATAAAGTTTGACAATGAAATGAGCGAAGTCAAAACAAAGATCACAATCGCCCAACTCTTATTTATGCAAAGTCAAAATTTACTCTCCAAGACGCGTACGACGTTATTTATCACCAGGTAATTCCATCATTTTGGAAATAGCAGCTACTTTATTATTCATCTGCGTCACAAGTTTTCACTGATTTTGGGGCTCATTTTGTTGAAACTCAAGCACGCTTCCAACAGGCCTGTGAACCCTTCCTGCTTACAGAGCAATACTAAAAAACTTCTCCAATATCACATTTCAACCTTAAGCTCGAAAATTCAATACACAACATGATATTATAATTCACAAAGGCAGAAAATACCACAGAATCCTTTTCCAGCGAAAAAATTATTGAAACTAACAACATATTTGCTCTTAGAGGCGAAAACCTCTTCCTATTTCATTGCGTGCGTGAAGACAAGAAACTCAATCGTGTCAAATTACCATGTACTTCAGGTAAATAGAGCTCACTTTGATTTCGTCTCGACGGGCGATAGATTGTTGTCGAAGTCCAGTACTCGTCGCTTTTGAGCTTCCTGCCTAGTTTATCCAACTGACTTTCCATTATTGAGCTCCATAAGGGTATATTTTGTTTAAGGATCCACTAAAACGCCATTCGCGTTACATGACTTTCGACGCCATTGCAGGTTCTACTGTGTCCACCAGAGAAATCTACGCAGTTCCACTACCCTGTCGATCCTAGGAACATACGCGTAGAAGGCTCTATGCACAAAGACACCACTTACCAGGGGAGTGACAGGCAAGACTTTTACCGACACGGAAAAAAAAAAAAACTAAAAAAAAGAAAAAAAAAAAAAAAAGAAAACAAACAAACTAAACGAAGACCTCGACTGGTTTGCCATAGGCAACCCAGTAACAAGCGGGATTGTAAAAGTCCATGATAGATGGATTACGCATGCATATTTCTGGTTGAAATCTAACTCCGATTGAAGGTAAAGCTTGCAATGTTTTGATCCTCTTCATAGACAAAAAGCGCTTTGACTTGCATGCCAGTAGTTCGAAAATGTGAATGATTTCAGAGAAACATAGAATCGGTTCAACAATTCACCAACGTCAAAAAGTTATGACAAATGTCTATTATTTGCCGCGGGCTGTAACACTAGTGTTGTCACGCGTTGCGTATACTAAGAACGGCTGCGTAGGAGACTACTGTAACACTAAGTAAATGTAAGAAACAAATCTTGATTCATCATCTGGTTTATTTAAAGTTTACATTACATTCCAAAAACGAGAAAAAGAATCTGAAATCTACCGAGATTACATGCAAAAATACACACAGTTGCTAACGAATTAATCTTGCCTAGTTTGTTTGTCGCTACTTTTTCTCAAGTTTTGGCAGCGTTTGCCGATGCTTATTTTACAGGACTCCCACATGCGGTTAAGTTCCTCTCTGTCCTTGCACTGGTAGCCGAAGCTCCTCGTCACTTCCGCTGAAACAAAACAAAATTCTTGGTGAGTGCTCAAGTTTGGTAATACGCAAATTACAGATCTGTAATTTGCCAAACAGGGCATTTCTGACCTCTTAGCTCGCCGCTTTTTGTTCAGAATTCATCATTGCAAAGAGGTATATTTACTAAAAGCATTTACGAATGTAATAAAGCAGGTAAAAGTTCGCTGTGATCTGACAAGAGCTCGTTTCGCAAAATACAGATCTTTAATTTCACAACTCTGCACTTCCGGTGTTTATTACATCACAACGCGCGCCGAACCATGATCTCGTTTGATATCATCATTTTACCCTGCATTTCTTTTCATTTCGTTTCGCACAATATAGTAAGCCCTCTTCCTTACACATCCGAAAATGTTTCAATTGAATATTCAAGGATGAAAACAGATTTAATGTTGTTAGCAGTACCTTTGATTGCAGTAATGATCCTATGATCTAGAGGAGCAAAGTCCTTGGTGCCATGAACAGTGGAATTCATAAGGACCTCCTTTGAAAACAGCTTGTCGATAAAAACAAAACACCGGTGAACAATGCGTTTCATCAATTAGTATTTGTGAGGATATCGAATTCCTGAGGTTACACGGACTGGGCCCAGGTTTTCATCTCGCTCTTTAAGTGATTTCAAAGCCTAATTTCAAGCTAAAGGTAAAGAAAAGTCTAAGTCAAAACTGAGGGCCAAAACTCTTTTGGAAGAATCTTTGTTGATTCACGTTAATCCACGATTAGCTTAATCGGGCTTCAGATGTCAAGAAAATCTCAGTGAACGTAAGCCATAAAAACTTTCATACCTGCGGAATCAAAGTCCGTTTGTTGAATTAGCTCGTCCAGCACCCGGTCAGGTTCTGTCATGCAAGGCGTGCGATGTAGGTCACTCTTGTCTGCAGCGGGTTCCTGTCTGAAGAGCACAGTTGGCGTATACGGCAGCTCTGGTGTTCCCGTAGTGCTACAATGCGATGCTCGAAAGGGCTGTGTTGTCACTAGACTCAGCAGTCTGTCCAGCTTGGCCTCCTGTTTGGCATACGAACACTCGAGCCGCTCTAGAATCATCCTTACTAATCGAAGCTCGTTCACTGTCTGGTCGTGCTTGTTTGAGCCGCTGTTCTTGTCAGTGCTAACCTAAACAAAAAATAACTGCGTATCAATTATGTTATCCTTTACCAATATGACAAAGGCTGACTCTACTCAATAAATCTCCAACCAGAATCAAGCCAGAACAGCCAAGAGAGTTTCAAAAAGCCTAAGCACAGATTCACGAAAGAACGAGATTGTTGATCGTGATTTTATGATTGAAATCGTCAAGCCATTTAATTTCAGTTAACATTTTACCTCTACATTCAGTTATTCAGAATTCACGTCTCTTATTCTGACTATTTTAACACTAAAGTCTTTTTCAAAAATTTACATGTTTACGCACAAAGCCAGTTAAATTCACGTTCTTTTAGGCTGGGCACGGTCTCAAATAGACCCGGGAAAATCGAACAAAATTCGATTGTGTTCGGCAATCGAACACGGCTGCACTGCCTGGCATAGTCACATCGTAAAATTTAGGCAACAGTGGAAATCCAACTTTTCCATGCGTTCAGACGTAAATTTAGCTGGCTTTACATACACGTACGTAAATGAAATAAGAAGCAATATATAAGCTGCGTGCATAAACGTAAATAGAAATCCGAGTTGCAAATTTCACGGTAAACACATCTCGGATTTTGACACAGAAATTAGAGTTGTTCGTTCTGCTATTAAACTACTTGTAATGATGTCCTATATGAACCACCCTATAAAAGTGAACAAAGTCAACAACTTACAATGGCCGTCGAATGGTCCACAGTTCTGATTGCTTTGGATAGCAGGCTTCCAAAATTTATGTTGTCTGACTCCTCCTCTGACTCTAGGAAGTGTGGCATTTCCTCAGGTGTCTCCTGCACAGGCTTCTCCATGTCTCTCACTTTTCGTTGCGGTTTATAGGCCACCAGCGGGAAATCTTCGCCGTCCGAGCTGTCATCGGATGTGTCTTCGATACTTTCATTAATCTTGCTGGGGGACGCGGCGTCCAGAACCTGTGTTCAAGACACAAACAAAGTCGAATCTATTCTGACATATAGTCACAGCGTAAAATTTACGCAACAGTGGCAATCCACGTAACTTTTACATGCGTTCAGACGTAAATTTAGCTGGCTTTACATACGTAACACAACTCCGATTTTTGACGTAGAAATCTGAGTTGTGACTCTAGCGAAAAATATAAACATCTGGCACTGGTTGTCCAAAACACGATCAAGCAAATTGAAGTTTTAAAACGTCAACTTTGAATCCAGTTAAATTAAACAAGGCTTAGCAATTGAAAATATTTTTAGAAAGAAAGAAGAAAACAATTATCCTGCTAGCCGCTTATTTTAAACCACAAGATAATTTCTATTGATATTTTGATGTAACATCAAGCAATTTTCTTTTACCCAACAGTGGAAATCCACGTAACTTTTACATGCATTCAAACGTAGATTTAGTTGGCTTTACATAACATGACACAACTCGGACAATTATCCTGCTAGCCGCTTATTTTAAACCACGAGATAATTTCTATTGATAGTTTGATGTAACATCAAGTAATTTTCTTTTACATACCTTTCCTTTTGGTTTTTCCTTTGGCTTGGGCTTGTCTGTTTTTGTTTTCTTGCGGCATTCAGCGGAAGACGTGGCTTCTGGTATCTAAACATGAAAATCATGAACTTGTTAGTAGGAGATACAATTGAATTAAAACGATAACACTATTCACTCATAATCATCATCATCATCATTAGCAGTCCGTCGATATCGACGGTCGAGGATGAAACGGAGGCTATTCACTGTTCGATGATAAAACAGACAAGAGGAAATAATGAAATGACTGAAAGTACTTACCAGTTTACGTTTAGCTTTTGTCTGACGCAGCTGGGGCTCATCAACTGGAGGCTCGATCTCGTCAATGAGTGGGTAGCAGGTAATGGTTGCACCGTACTCCTTTTTTCCTTTTCCCCAGATGACTCTAACTCTCTGCCCTTGCTTAAGAGGTGACGGATCTACAATGGTTGAGCGTACAACATCCGAATACTTCCCACGGCTCCAATTCACTCGCGCAATTTGCTTATTCATTCTTCCTAGGTATGGTTTGATGGCACACTAAACGTCGACAGATACCTCACAACTGTACTTCGCCTTTTTATAGTTGGTAGGAAGCTCGTTCGGATCGAAAATCCTTTATCGTGATTGGCTCTTACAGCTTTTATTGTTTGAGGTGTTTCAAAGTTTCTTTTTGCAACTGCAAAGTTGCATATAAAACTGCAATGATCATTCACTTATTCAAAGTTTACTTCAGACAAAATCTCCCACTTTAATTACTTTTGCATTTTCAACCGGTTCAAAAAACGAGATAACCATTTCTGTCTTGAGCATTCATCTTTTTTTTTTTCTTTCTTGTTCTATTTCAGAGGGCGGCGAGCGCGTGCCGCCTCTAATATTGAAAAAACTTCTCCGACTATTGTGCAGTCTGTTTCAATAAATTTGTTTGTACTAATTATTAATTGTTGAACTAGTGCAATGCAGTGTTTATTTTAACGCATTTCGGTGTTAGTCAGAGGAATCTTGAGCGTTCTAGTCTCTCTTAGTTGCATTCGTTATCTTGGCGGCTTGCGCCTGCCGCCTCTAATGTTGAAAAAACTTCATGGGCTATTGTGTAGTCTGTTTGAATAAATTTGTTTGTACTAATTATTAATTGTTGAACTAGTGCAATGCAGTGTTTATTTTAATGCATTTCGGTGTTAGTCAGAGGAATCTTGAGCGTTCTAGTCTCTCTTAGTTGCATTGGTTATCTTGGCGGCTTGCGCATGCCGCTTCTGCTGTTGAAAAAACTGCACCGGCTATTGTGTAGTCTGCATTGGTTATCTTGGCGGCTTGCGCGCGCCGCCTCTGCTGTTCAAAAAACTTCACTGGCTATTGTGTAGTCTGTTTGAATAAATTTGTTTGTACTAATTATTAATTGTTGAACTAGTGCAATGCAGTGTTTATTTCAATGCATTTCGGTGTAAGTCAGAGGAATCTTGAGCGCTCTAGTCTCTCTTAGTTGCATTGGTTATCTTGGCGGCTTGCGCGTGCCGCCTCTAATGTTGAAAAAACTTCATCGGCTATTGTGTAGTCTGCATTGGTTATCTTGGCGGCTTGCGCGTGCCGCCTCTGCTGTTCAAAAAACTTCACTGGCTATTGTGTAGTCTGTTTGAATAAATTTGTTTGTACTAATTATTAATTGTTGAACTAGTGCAATGCAGTGTTTATTTCAATGCATTTCGGTGTAAGTCAGAGGAATCTTGAGCGCTCTAGTCTCTCTTAGTTGCATTGGTCATCTTGGCGGCTTGCGCGTGCCGCCTCTAATGTTGAAAAAACTTCATCGGCTATTGTGTAGTCTGTTTGAATAAATTTGTTTGTACTAATTATTAATTGTTGAATTAGTGCAATGCAGTGTTTATTTT
>NC_090876.1:47069395-47076895 GCF_036669935.1 Montipora foliosa
TTTTGTGGAAAAATCACAAAATTTAGAACCTGTGAAAAAACCTGTGAAAAAGCTCCAGAGCAAGATTCTTTTTTACAGGTTTTATTTCACAGGTTTTGACCCTGTGAAAAGTGCCCGGTTCACAGATTTTCAAAATTTCACGTCCTGTGAAAAACCTTTGAAAAAACACATGAAAATTAGTATTTCATAGCTTTTTTCACAGGAAAATTCACAGGTTTTTCACGGGTTTTTCACAAGTTCTCATCCAATAGTGCCAGTACGTAGAGCACAAAAACATTCACAAATCGCAAAAATTGTCAGCGGGATTAAAGAGTCAAAATCAAAATTTTTGAAATGAAATTAAAGCGTGTCACAGACAATAAAATATTGACGAAAGATTTCACACATGTGCAGGCACATAATCGTAATAAAACTAGAGGCCATACTGACCTTCACTGAGGCTCGGAAACCAATGGTTGTTTCACTGATTAATTATGCATAAAATATTCAGCTATGCTAGTCATGTATGCACTGACTTCAAATGTCTGTCAACAAAAGAATTTGAGTCAAATTACAGTGCTTGCATTTGATTTCCTTTAGGTTTCTCCAGATTGCTTCAATAGTCACCGTGACTTTGTGTTACAAAGTGGTGTGATAATAGGACTTAGTATTGATTGATGGCCTTCAGAGTTTGTAATTATGCTAAATCAAACATTAATTAAGCATTTCAGGAATCTAGCCAACTGACTAAACCATTACTCTATCTCTACCTGAACATATACACAACTGTGAAAAACTATTACAATGTGACGACAATTAAGCTAGAATTACATATGGTATTAAGGGTCAAAACCTGCCAGAAAACGAAAGAGTAATCAATTGCGTGTAAAAGCCACAAGATTTTCATACATGCAGGGCCACAGCGATTTCCAATTTAAGATACCGTAATGCAACCGGTCAGGTTTCTTTAAAGTCAAAAGACTTCCTGAAGCTTGAAGTTACATCAAAAATAGGAAACAAATTCCTAAAGTATTTCATTTTGTTAAGGAAATGTTCCTTGATTTGTATTGTTTCACTCATCTATTCACTAATTAGCTCAATTTCTTCTTTGAAGCATCCATGTATTGGAAATTTGGTGCATGCTTGCTTAGTACTTCTTTTTTTTGTGGAGTCCAAAAATTGATATTTTTCTTTGTGTTTGTGAAGTAGTTTTTCTCCTACGTACCATTAATTCTCAAGATTGGTAATTTTATTTACGTATGCAACATAATCCTTTATTTTTTGTAGTATCCATTGTTGAATATTTTTTTTAGCAACAGGTTCCAAGTTGTCACAGGTATGATGATCTGAACAGAGCCTTTGACTCTATAATGACCTCTGATCATTCTAATCAGAAAAACTTGAACTCTACGAGGATAATCATTCTCTAAACTGCCTTCCATCTAAGTGACCTTTAATTTAGCAACATCCATGTACTTTACTGATGGAGCTCAGTGTGATTTTTGTAATGTGACATGTGCAGGTATTCCACTGCTCCAAAACCCAGTTGGCTTATCTCTTTCCTCGCGTGTTAGGGCTTCTGGAAAAGTAGGAATCTGGACTTCAGAACCAGAATGAAAACCAAAATAAGAACATGGAAGGTCGATGATATCCCGTTGTTTTATTTGAGCTGAAAAAGGTTGAATGTCATATTACACGCTTTTAACTGCAAATGGATATTGTTGTGACAAAATAAAGTTTGTACCACTAACGTCACTCCTGTTTTCAACAGGTTAAGTTACAAGATGATTGACATGGAGACTCCAGCTCCTTTTCCCTTGGTACCGTGGGAGCAAAGTTGTTACTAAGGAGTCCAGAAAAGAAAAGTACGACAAATGAAATTCACCTTATTTGTTGGAATAAAATGTATAAACCAACTACGAACCTCGCCTTCTAGATCTCGCGAAGGGGTTTCAATATAACATTTATATCAGGTGGGTAGTTAAAGTGTTGCAATTAAGCCGGTAGATTAATTGCCTTTTTGATCTGATTCAAAGCGTTTGCATAGAAATTCAAATTGCAACAGTTTCTAAACATCCTTACACACACGTTGCAAAGAAGTTGTGAAGAGTTTTTGAATTTTTTTATGGATTCCAGCTACATTTCTTGGTCGTTCATTTCTTTTTCTTCTTGTAAAAAAAATTGTGAAGAATTTTCAAACTTTTTTTATGGATTCTTTTTCAGGGATGGTCTGAACAAATTCACACAAGATTTTGATGAGACATATTCCACCAGTAAACTCCTTTCACAAACTTGACACAAATCGTTAAAAGATTGCTCCTTTTTTGGGTACGGTGTTTTGGTCTCGCACTTCCCTCCGCCGTGAGAGTTTTTGAAAATGATGGCACGGTAAAAAACATTCCTGTGTGGCCCAATTTTCTTGTGAACATTTTTGATTAGATGCCACTTGACAGTTAGAGATTTTGCAGCTGCCTTATGTATGAATATTAATTAGGGAGTTCTTTCACGCGCCCCCTCCTCATTCTCCCGACATTCTCCCTTTCCATTCTCCTTCCCCTTCGAACACCTGCCACACAGGCTATAGTGCTCACCTTTCCCATGTTTCTTCTTGATCTCCAATGCGGCGAGACTTGCAAGGTGAGGTTTGCAGTTGTTTACTATAACATTTATTCCAATAAATACATGTGAGGTGAATTTCTTTTGTCTTTTACTTTTTGTTTATGGACTCCTTTCATCCATGGCTTCAGTAACAACTTCACTCCCACGCCACCAAGGGACAAGGAAGAGTCTCAAGGTCGATCATTCTCGTAACTTAATCCCTTTAAAACAGGAGTGACATGAGTGGTACGAACTTTGTTGTCACAACAATATCCGTAAAAATCAATTTTGCAGTTAAAACTGTGTAATATAAGAGAATAACAACAAAACCTGGAAAAAAAAGACCCCCTGTTCCCAGCCCCAGCCCGGACCTTCCCTACCTCTCTGCAGCATTCCACTTACTCATGGTAACTTTTAGTCGTCTTGGTAAGAACGAAGCATTGCATTTCCACTGAGCACTTTCGATTTCACCAAAATGGTACTTAGATCCACTTTCAATTTGAATATTTGTATATCTTTTTAATTAATCGTACGTTTACTACAAGAAATAAATTCATCTTGTCTGTCTAGATTCCTGTACACACATACGGTGAACAAAACCTTAATGGCTCTGTTGTTACTGATCGATCTGTAACAGTGTTCTCTCAAGTTTTTGGTAGAAATTAAAGTTCTAAAGTTCAAATTGCGTTTGAAGACTTGTTGTGCTAACAGACATTCGTCAAGCTGAATTTTAACACAATGGACGTCTATTATTATCGCTATTGTTTTCTTGAAACAAAGGACCGTATGCACGATGAAGGAGGAAGCTGTGTGGAAATCTTGCCGCACGTTTCGTGCAATTATATTAGAGATTCTATTACGAGGACGAGATCTAGTACGAGATTTGACTGCCCGTTTTCAGTGAAAATACTTAAAAGATTAATAACCCATGATTAATCTTACTCTTTGTTAGCAGGATAGGTTGCTCAATTGTTCTTAATGCTGGAAAAAAATGCCCAAACTGCTACGACGACATTTATGCAAAACCTCGTACTAAAATGACGACGGTATCACGTTTTTCCCGCCAAAAAGACGCTGGTTTGCGCGCGCTCACTGTTGCTCTATGAGAAAATCTTGTACTCGTAGTCGTTCTCGTCGTAGAATTTAAAGCTCTTGGTTGCTGCGTTCAATACAACGTACATAATACAACTTTCATTGTTCAGTGTCAATTCACTTTAACCAATCGAGGTCGATTGATTAGAGAAGAAATGAAGACACGAAGAAAGAAACAAGGAAATCAAAATTAAAATGATTACGAAGCACTTTTGGAGAAATCGCCAACGGCCAATGAGTCTGAATGCTAATGCGAAATTTTTATACTTGTGTTAAGACTACCAATTTCTTGTTCTCGGCACATATGCCCACACTTCAGTAAATCACTCACGCATTATACTAAAACATTGGATCCTCTAAAAGCAGATGCTGCCAAGCAATGTTAGATAAGAAAACGAGTTAGGAAAGGAAATCAACCGGAAATTAGCATTTTTAGAGAAATCGCTTACAAATCTGGGAGTTTGAATAAGATGCAAGTATTGACACGACAAACCGTATTCATGGTACTTAAAACCTTTAAAGTACTTTGTACAGCACTTACCTATTAAACTAAATGGAATATTCCTCCGTGCAGGCTTCCCTCGCAACCACTCTTAGGGCTTCGTCACGCGTTACTTCCCCACCAGCGTCTGCTGAAACGAGCCACACACATTCCTTTCCTCCCTTTCCCTTTGTTAACTAACTGTCATCTGGAAATCACAGGAACCAATCGGCGCTGTGTAGATTGCTTCCCTGGGAGCGTCAATGCGTCTTTGGATGAATCATGAAAGAGAAAACCTTTCAAAAATATTCCTGAGAAACATTAATTTTGTTTCCTAGGTGGGGTATGCATTTGCACTCTCGTGACTCAAAATGCGAGTGCTTAGCAAGGGTATGATGTCGTTTAATTTAAAATTGAAAGCGCCGTGGAACTATATAACATATGATTTAATGTTATTGTGTTGCGAAGCGATCCTTCGTACTCAGTGTTTCTTCGATTTGAAAAATAAGGCAAACCTTAAATCTGCTCAACCAAAGGACCACAAGAAATGGGGTTATTCAAACGAAACGACTCCACTGAAGTGGAAAGAAATGCGGCAAATAAAATTATGATATCAATCTCAAGGGAACGCAACAAATAGCTTTGAATCACACGGGGGCAAAATGTTTCAACCATACGAATTCTACCGTACTCATTCTGTGAAGAGCCGCAAACATCTAAGCCAAACGGCATGAAATTTATACGCTTCAGTTTTTCTTTGATAAGAATTTAAGTCAGCAATTTTAAATGCCCAACACACGAAGCCCATCGATCTTCTTGCAGTGACTGTACACAAAATTTCTCAGGGAAAGTGCACTTCCAGAATCTGGATGTCCGTTGTGATTGGTCAACGTAAATTCCGGCTCGTTTCAGCAGACGCTCGTCGGGGAGGAACGCGTGACGAAGCCCTAAGGCTGTTTGCGTGGGAGGCTACCATGCAGACAGGGGCACCCAACGAGAATATAGCTCAAAACCACTTAAACATAGCATTGTTAAACGTATTTTAGTATTAAACGGTAGATATAGGCATATCTTTATCCCCTAAAAATTTTTGATCTGTTCGGATTTCCTAGCTGAAGGTCTAGTGATCCGAAAATTATAGGGATCAAAACTTACCTTTTCGAAAATTTCAGCCAGAAAAAGGGCTCCCGTAAATTCTAGGTGACCTTTTTTGGGTAAAAATCTGTTTAAAATGGGCAATTATACCATTTTTTAGTTGTTCGAAACTCCTAGGACAGGCAGGCAAGTATGAAATTTCACAGCAAGTGTTCCGAAAATTCTAGATCTCAAATCGTCTTCCGAACAGATATTTTCCGAAAACTGACGTTGGGTGCCCCTGATGCAGACCCAGAATATTACATGTAAATGGGCCATTCTTCAGTTGTTTGCTCAGCGACCTTGCCCATAAATGGCTGCGAGGCTGCCGGTGACCTACATTACAAAAGCACGAAGGTTTGTGGGAGTAAATTGATGGTTGCTTCGTCGTGTTTTGTCTATGAGTTGAAAGATTTCAAAATTACTAGTCCCCATGCCAGTCGCTGCCACTCGCGCCAAAACCATCGTACTCGCGAGTGTTCAGATAATCCTACGCAGGCAACAAGGTTTCTATCAAAACAGGGTCACCGGTAGCCTCGATTCCATTCTTAGGCCAGGTAACTTGGCTACAACCGTTAAATATAGTCACGAGATAAAAAAAATCACTTTTGTACTCCCAGTCGCCCGCTCGTGAAAGGAAAAGCGGGGCGCTCGCACTTCTAGGCTTTTATAGATTGTGCTGGTAAAAGTAGCATATTATGCTACTAGCATTGGCTATTTTTTGCCCAAATTATTACGCTCAGATTATGCTTGTTTTTTTCCGAATTATGCCATTTTTTCTTTAGGATAAAGGTCATTATGGATAGGATATCATTCTCTATCAGTGGAAACACTTCATTTTACAATCATATATCTGTTTTTGTTTGGAACAGTATGTTTGTCACGCACATATTTTAACAATTATTTTCATGCAAAACGCAACTACTCAATCCTGTACTATGATAAATAAACTATGCACGCTTACATGCGCCCATATGTGCATGTGTATTTATGTCCGATACTTAACAATTATTCCATGAGCGCGCGTTGGATATGAGATGGTAAATAGGTGACGAGGCGCGTAGCGCCGATTTGGCTATAACCAGTCTCATATCCAAGAAGCGCCAATGGAATAACTGTTTTATTAAATTCCTTTAACTCCAAAAGTTTGGAAGTACGAAATACGAGCGAAAAAACAGCGAGAAAATCCGAGCGAAATCGAAGAAACTTGATGAAGATGCGATCTGGTGTTATACCTTGAGGTCAGAGAGATGCAGGCTCCGCACAAAAACATTTCTTACCTTTTCGAGTACTTCTCCACGTCGGAATTGATCCAAACTTTCCACAAAAACGTTTAGCGCCATCATTTGCCATATAAGGTCAAACTAAGGTATATGAGCTGATAACCGAGATTGAGTAAACCAATCAGAGCACGAGAAATGCATTATCCGAGGTTGAAAATTTAATAAACACTGTTATTCTCATGCAGAGTTTATCAGCCCTTATTACATTATAGCATCACGCTACGCACTTTTTTTGGTGTCTCAAGCTTCTCTTCTATTGTATTTTGCTTTCGTTCTCTAAGGCAACGGTCCCTGGTTATGTTTACTGGTTCTGGTCACTCGTTTTCCCCAGAGAGCTGCAAGTTATCGGGTGGCATAGCTGACGTCTTGTGCAAGCGTGCAAATGATAGGTACTGGGACCAACACCATCTACAGACTGCCACAGCCAGACTGTCACCCTAGTAGAGAGGCCCTCCTTCTGTAAGTAAACGGTAATTGTTGCTCGAACTTTGAACAAAAATGGTCTCAGTCTCATCGATATATACCGATTATGCTAGCAGTAAAAAACATGCTAGTTTCCTCAAATTATGCCAAAAATTATTCTAGCACAATCTATAAAAGCCTACGCGCTTCGGGGTTGAAGCCACTTGCCACCAGTTTCCCGTGCTTGTGCTCCACACTCGCTAACAGTTTTCGCTAGCTTTACAGAAAAGCCTGGGGAGAAGGCAGACTTTTGCAGAGAACCGCACTGGATGAGGTTTCAAGTCCGCAGGAGCTTTGACTGAAGCTTTGCGCTACGATAAACAACAGTTATTGCTAAAAGCAGTCGAATATTGCTTAACCTGTTCTCAAGTGCAGTCCCCTTCTTTTCTTTCAGCGATTTTATTGTTTTTGTGCGAGCTATTTGCAATTGGTCGCCATCTTTGATGTACGTCAGGAAAAGACCTCCCTCCC
>NC_090876.1:47084395-47096895 GCF_036669935.1 Montipora foliosa
GTATAACAATTGAACTCACTTAGCTCACAATAAGCCAAAGAGGGTAAGTCAAGCTATATACACGAGACAAAAAATGCCGGTACGCTTAAATTGTTAGCAAGGTATCATGAAAAGAACTTGACTTTGATGCGAGAGGTTGAGGATCAATCCATTCATGGTCTATTAAATAATGTCTGAAGAGAGCGTGCTCTTTCTGGGAAACAAATAACTCAAATCCACAGAATAAAATAAATAACACGCACAAAGTTGGCATGAGTGTCATTTTTCCACTTTAGCTGGAAAATGGAAAACTTGAACGTGATTAGTTAATGAAATTTGGTCGAGATTGAAGGCCAATCAGAGATACACATGAACTTGAACTTACTTTGCTGTGAAGGTAACTTTAAGTGTAGTCTTTGTTTGGGATACAAGGGTTGTTTTGGCCTCGAGGAATCCTTCCGTTGGCGACACGTCAAAGACTTGCTGACTGACCAATGGATAACGAGGGTCTGTAAAGTGAACGATTGTGAAGATGAGCAATTAAAAGATCACCCTTTCAACCGAAAAACTTTAATCGCCTTCCACAGGAGCCCATGACTACGACGAACAACAGCCTTATATTCCTGTCACGGCGTTTTCATAGACCCATTTATTTTTAGATTGAATTTCCAGCGAATGAGACTTCCGCAGGACTGATGACCAATCACAAGAAACTAACATGACGCCAGAGCGTCACCGAACCGGAACTGCCTTGGTTTTTTTGCGGAAAAGGTAGCCTATATAGATAGGTCTGTAAAAATGCCGTGATATAGCGTCAGTATGGGAGTTGCTTGCTCCTTTATTCCACGGGAAAGATTCAGTTGTCCCTTAGTGGTCCCGTTCAAGATGGAAGTTTTCAGGCTTTCATTTCGCGGCTGCTAAAGTAGCATTCATAACTGCGCTGATCATTACTCGTTGCCGTAATCAACAGGCAGGAACTTTACGATCCACGGCGCGGCGACGCCAAGGAGAACTCGACCACACAACATCATATAATGAGAAATACAGTTGATCATTAAATGAAATTTCTTTTTTGTTTTCCGCAAATCGGCACGAGCTTTTACAAGCTTCGAAACCGATCCAACGAAATTAGTTTGTGTACAGTCTTGCTAGTTTGTAGAAGAAAAAAACTGAAATATTGACCACGCAAAAGTTTCTTAAGCCAGCGTTAGCTTGCAATTTAAGATAACGTTTTCAATGACGTCAGATCTATCATCGTCATCGTCATCATCGTGTCGTCGTCGTGTTCGCCGCTGCCGTGGTCGTAATTTTCGTCATCGTCTTCGTCTTTGTCGTCATCGACATCATCTCTTAGTTAAGCAAACTCTAAATATGCCTCACAAAAAAAACACCTAATCACTTAAAATCGAGAGAGCAGAATCCCCCACTCTATTTATGATTTCTTAGCACATCTTATTGCCACATCGTTACCTTTCTTGGCGATCCAAGCCGAGGCGGACTGTGAACGATTGTACAATGTTATGTGCAATTCGACTGGCTGACCAACCAGGCACGTTTCAAAATCTACCACATCTCGAGACAGACGGAGAGTTGGAACAGCGATTGATGCCATGAGTGGAATTAACTGAAAAACCAACAAGCAGACACCATCAGCAAAGAAATGAAAACGGATACGGAGTGTCAAAAACCTCTTCCCTCAAGATTAGCCCACAAACAACAGGAAAGGTAGTCCGTCATATCTACAATTAAGTCACCTTTTCATCGTGCGACCTAAGCTAGGAGAGTGGAAAACTAGAAATCGATGCGATAAGGTCATTGAACCTGTGTATCATTATTTGAAAATTCCACTTTCAGGTCTTGCTTGAAGATCAGTATCCTGTCGTCATCGTCTGTGGCCGTGAGAAGCGTTCCATCCTCTTGTTCCTGCTCGAAAGGTATCTCGTTCACTTTATGTACGAGTTCATGTGACAGGGAAAACCCCACCTTCAACTGAAAGAAAATTATTAAAACAGAAACAGGCGGTTAATGATAAAGATTTTAAAATTAAACATGACCTCAAAAACTTCAGGAGTCTACGAGAGTCTCATGCAGTCTAGCGTGTGCAACTTTTTTGCTCCTGCCGCATTTTTCAACTGTGATCTATTACTGAACAGGCGCAACATGGCATCTATTTGTTAAATGGACTCTAACAAAGCTTCCCATTCACCTCAATTGTTTCAGCGGGCTTGACCGTAAGGGCACCAGAGGCCTGGGACCTTGAAGCTTTGGCCGATGGCGGTGATTCGGCGGACATGACCTGAAATGGGGGCTTTGTTTCAAACTTCATTGTCAGCGGTGTTTCCGTGGTGTTACAGAGGACAAAGCGATGGACCAGCGATGATTTTCCAACAAGCTAGTAAAGAGAAAAAGGTCATTGTTAGCGCAAGAAAAGTTTCAAGCCAGCGATAATTCGCATATTAAACACCATAATGGATTATGGAATTGAAATCGATGAGGCTTTTTGTAAGGTGCAAGCAATTCGAAAACAATGCTTCAAAATGGAATAGGGTTAAAATTTTCGGGACATGGTTCAAGTAAGTCACACAGGACACCCAACTCACGAAACTACACGAAGCTCATTAACTTTTTAGGAAGACTATTGAAGCACTTTCCAGCAACCGATTTACTCTAAGCCACGAAATCCATTCAAAAGGCCTTAATCTCACGGCCGCCGAGGGATTGAAAAGTTTTGTATTGCCCCATCGTAACTCGTTCTCAAACATTTCAATTCGAGGCTGGCCGCCGTACGAATAAGGCCCATCTTACTAACCAGATCAGAGGCCGCTGTAATGAACTCTGTTCCTTTGCCATCCTCCGTTTCCAAAGAAAGTCTGTTGGGTCAGCGTGAAAAAAATGGGAACTCAGTTCAGTTTTTTTAATTGGATATCTCGGGAGCCGATCAAAAGATAGAGTTTGGCTTTAGTCCTCTTCCGGGTTCCGATTCCTCTTACCCCGCCCTGAAAATGGGCCTGGAACCCAGGCGGGAAAAGAGAGAGTCCTGTATTACTTGCAGGCGCATGCTCGGAATGAGCCAATCATATTACATTAGATACCAGGGTGGATATGTAAATAAAGGATCGCGAAATTTGGAAACATGGAAACTCCGACAAAAAATCGTATGATGTGTGTGATTTGCGGTGTCAGGAAAATAACATCGAAATTATGGCTTGTCGTGACCAAACGAGGAGAAAAAAACCCCGAATGCTGTGATGTTTTAAAAGTATTGCCGAATAAATGTTACGACTGAGAATGGATCGCAACACATCAACTTTTGTTGCAAGAAGAACGTGCAGGCGATTGTATCAAAGGTAGACAACTTTTAGGCAAAGTGGATGGGACAGGAAGACTTACTTTCCAACTTTTGAAGAAACGTTTTGTTAAGAAATAAAATCACATTTCTCGGTTTGATATTGTATGCGTACAGGTTTGGGGAGGTCTTTTTTCGGAAAATATAAAGGTTGTAATTAGAAACTAAGCTCAATGATATTTAAGCTTCCTTAACTGATAATTTGCACGATAAAATTAAAGTGAAGATATTTACCTAGACACGTAAGGAAAGCCGTTATACAGATATCACAATCAGCCACATTGGTAACGATCGATAAAATTTTTACGTAGAATGTCTCCCCTTGATTTGTTATAACAGTAAATTACTCCAAAACTTACAATGCTGGATCGATTTTGGCGGTCATATCAACACGGAAGGGTCTTATCTCCACACCATGCAGTCGATGTACACATCCAGGAATCTTCAGGACCTAGAGAACAAACGGGGAACTAGTAACACAAAAAGTTATCCCTGTGATCATGGGCACAGTGAAAGCCAACTACGAATTTGAGGCTCTAGTTCGTAGTTTTAGGTTTGTCCACTTCGTTCAGAAAAAAAGGAGCTTCCAATATGAAGACGACAATGGACGATAGCTACGAAGGACAATTTCTCGTGCGCTTATGGTATCATAAAGTAATTATCCCAAGTCACTACGACAAGACGTTGATAAAGGTGTATGCTTCCTCCATGTTGTGCTCTACACACGCGGAGCATTCAGAGTAATTATCAAATGTTGGTTTTTGATG
Source organism: Montipora foliosa (assembly GCF_036669935.1). Taxonomy (NCBI): domain Eukaryota; kingdom Metazoa; phylum Cnidaria; class Anthozoa; order Scleractinia; family Acroporidae; genus Montipora; species Montipora foliosa. Next base: position 47,088,488 of record NC_090876.1, read on the forward strand.
CACAAGAAAAACTGGAGAATCCGAGGGAATGCCTCCCAACGTAGAGTAGAGAACCAATTAACGCAACCTAAATATGGCGTCGATCTAGTCCCGAAATCCATTCAGGGGCAGACCAGCGAAAGGCGAGTGATCTCACCAATGCGTAGTCTGCAAGAAGGCTCTTCCGTTGAAATATACAGGGGCTTGGTGGGTACAAACTAGTAACCAAGCCCCTATATTTCGACCGCGCGCCGTTAGATGTCTGTTTAATAGTAATAATTAATATTGGTTTGTCGTTTTATTCCTTTTTTACCTTGTTAATTGTTGCACGTCTGTTTGCACCATGAACTCTTAATAAAGACCTTTATTATTATTATTTTTTTAATTATGGGCAGTAAAACGTAAGTATGCCTCCTTAAATGAGATATTGACAAGGCGCAATCGCGTAGCTTGTCATTACCATAGCCTAAAATAGTAAAATAAAGAAATTCTCAAATGATATAAGAAACCCAAAAAGTTGTGGGTAAAAGTTTGACCAGTTCATAGGTCCTACGCAGTGAGAACTTTGAAACTCCGTGCAATGTTAAGGACGGTGCCTACTATTGTTATTGCGCATACGTTCTGCGCATATTGAGATACTCGAATTTCCTATCAGTTATGCTTACGAATACAGGGATAATTTTGCGCGGTTTAAAACTATCCGGAGAAAGTAGATCTTAGTAAGTACTCTTGGTATCCGAAAAGAAAATTGGGGGTAACCATGCATTTTTCAGAGATAATTAAGCTTCAATTTGAGAAAGAACGCCATACATTGCTTTGTATTTTAAAGCTTTTTACAAATATTATTATTGAATTATCTTTGAAAAATGCGTGGTTACCCCCAATTTTCTTTTTGGATTTCAATAACACCTTTTAAGATCTACATTTTCTGCATAATCACACACCGGGGCAAAAATATTGTTAATTAGTAGGCACCGTCCTTAAGGGTTAGCTTTAACTTTGCACTCAAGGAGGTCGCTTTTCATCTGCGTAGTCCATTTCAGGCGGGTTGTCTGCCTTGAGCTCCATTGAGTTCTTGAAGTTGACTGGTTCTCGGCCATGATTCCAAATAAACGAAATAAACAAATCGAGTTAAAAGGCTCGCTTTAAGACACTCTCGTATCTTCACTAATGGTAAGATACACCACAAGTAATCCAGAAATACTGTTTGTTTGCTAAAAGCGCTCTAAGCTTGGCTTGCTGTTCGAGAGTGAGCGAATTTCACTGAATCCTTCGGAGTCAAATCAATACACGTCCTATCTACTCTGCCGCCATGGCAGAGTAGAAGAGAGGACGTTATTATTATTGTTGTTGTTGTTATCGTTATCGTTATCGTTATCGTTATCGTTATCGTTATTGTTATTGTTATTATTATTATTATTATTATTATCATCATCAACGGAAGAGCCTGCTCCCATTTTTTCCTAAACGTTCTCGTTGCTGTAGCCACCGTCTCTTTGAAAGATCTCTCAAAAAAGTGTGAGCAGAAAGCTCATTACCTGATCATCTAAGCTCATGTAAGCGGCAACGTATCCGGTACACTGTTCCCCAGAGGGCTTTTCCGTGTAAGGATGAAACGACACTTTGGCACAGGAGTGGCCTCTTGCAGGAATTATCTGAAAAGAAAGTTATGGCCTTGATGAAAGGGCTGTTTGTATGCATGGAGGAATATTCTTGCACCAGAAAGATCGTAGAACGCGAAACAACAAAGTATATATGAAGAAATTCCCGTTGGAGTTATGGTTTATTATCGATAAAACGACGTTACTGAACGCCCCGGCGCCTCCACGTTGATTTTCTAGTCTCTAGTGCTAGGATCTTCCAAGTGGAAGTGGCTTAAACGATGCTAGAAAACTTACTAGCACTAAGGTTTTACCCTAGCTACTTTCAGCTTAGCTCACAGCAAGGAAGACCCTATCACCAGGAAAAACCAACTTTTACACCCTGAATAAAAAAAAAAAAATGCTACTAGGATGCTTCCCCTCTAGGATCTCCCCCCCCCCCCCTCCTATGTAAATAGCCCTTTAACTCAACCATTTGTTGTGTAACGAAAGAAGGCCAAACACGCCACGAGGAGACTGATTGGAGGATTATTTGACAACAAATGATCGAACGGCTGGGAGGTTGTATAGAAGTCCTAAAATAGCAGTAAGGAAGGCAAAGCGTTGAGAGAAAGGTGTGAGGACTGGTGGAGAATGCCAATTTTACTTAGAGCCTTGTTGTCACGACATAGCTCCCTGGTTATTGGATATGGTTTCCTTATGCTAGTGGCATGGAGAATCTTCTCAAACCCCTTAATACTTTTTCTGATGATCAAATGTTATATTCTCATAGCTCGATTGTCTGACCAGACAAGTGGCCTTTAAGAGAAATTTCATGTTTATCACTGATGGGACTGGAATGACTAACCTGTTGCCTTGGTGTTGCATCAAAAGGTCTACTTGAGCATGTTCCATCGTGTTCCCTGAGCTTTACTTGTATAAAGGGTGTCTCCTCGGCTTTATGAGAATCCTCTTCTTTAACAGCTGGGACAACTTCGTCGCCATCCTTAAACACCGGAAGAGGTTGCCCAATGAAAACCAACATATCCAAAAGCTGGGTGTCCTGTGGTTGAATGTGGTAGGACTCCCAGTCCAAGCGAATGTCTGCAATAGAAAAACAGAAAAGGTGTTTTAAAAACTGCATCGTATGAGAATCAGGGGGCCCCAAAGTGACGACATGTTATAGTGGGGATGCCGCTTGTGTTATTTAGCTGTTTGAATGGCTTCAATGACAGACTCTGATTGCATATCATTTAGCTGTAAGCAGCCGAGACTCCACTTTCATTTTCCACCTACACCTGCTCTGCATCTTTTAATTCGGAATCGCTGTCATTGCAAATCCGAGTCACAAAAATGTTCCGACCTTCAAAGTAACTTCCTGACATAAAAAGTTTAATTCACTATTTGGCAATCAGTTCCACCAATTCACTCACCAAAGGGACTTGTGTTGTTAATCCTGAGCGATCGCTGTACTGACGGAGCGCCAGAGACGTGCGTTCCAAACCTAATCAACGACAAGAACAATCACAGAGGATGTCAGTCTGCTCAGCGGAAAAAGTTTCCCAAGACCGGGCTAAGAATGACTCAGCTAAAAAAGCTATCTTTGTCTTGACAAGTACGAAAAGTTAAACTTTATTTCTTTAGATAAGGACGGTACATAGGAGCCCATCACACTGGGCCTCGGAGTTAACCCTTTCTCGAGCAGAGTTATTAAAAAAACGCCTCTCGAGGGGGTTTTGAGGTTAAAAGCCCAATCAAAACAAAGCCATGACAGTAATACTTTACTTCATATAATCCAACAAACACTTTCACTCTAATTAACCAATGAGGTGGCCTCTTTGAAATAAGAACGAAGAATGAAAAAACCTTGAACTCTGTGTCAGCAAATGAGAACCTCACCGGAGAATCGGTGCTTGGTCTTTCATCATTTGCAAATTGAGGGGACAGCCAACGACATCCATCTTGACGGGAATATTCACTGGTTCCAGGCCTTCTATCTGAAACCATGAAAATCAGAGGGCAATAGCTAAATTTCAAATAAAAATTATCCAGAAACCAAAATGGCCCCTATTAAGGGCCAATGGATCGAGCAATCTTAGGCATGCCAAAGACAACATCTCGTCTATTTCGCAAATCTCCAATTTAGTGTTGCAATATCTCAGTCACCTCGCCAGCACCTATATAACTATTTTATGTTTACCTTGCAAACCAGAAAGTCCCTGTACTCCCCCCACATATCACTGTAACCAGTTATTTCAATCACTTGATATCCGAATGGTAACAATTCGCCAGAAGCTGGACTCGGCACAAAGGCTGCACCTCTTCCGTCGCGCAAAATAGATCGACAGTAATCTGAAATACAAACACAAACAGCACCGTTAGTACTGAAGATCAGGCAGGAGATCCTGACTTCAAATTCTGGTCGGACCGACGCTTGGCATCTTAAAACAGCTGAGAACACAGTGCTGCCTTTGTAATGACATCCGCCAGTGGCCATGACTCTCATTTTTTTTTCAGGAAAGTAAAAAAAGCAAATGTTTTATTTATAGTGAAAGTGCAGTTTGCCATCAAGCTAGTTCACAGGCTCTCCACTTTCAATTATGTAAACGAAACAATTCAAACTTAACAGAGTCATGATTAAGGACCCCAACCAGCAGAAGGCAACCAGTTGGCTGTTTACAAAATGGGGTTCGTAACCTAAAATTGCCTTTTGCCGATAACACTCTGACCTGCATGAGCTTTCGTGGTGGTCTTGCTGATGGGATCGGCAATATTTGGAGTTCGACCCAATATTCGTCCCCTGCGGATAAATGACAAGAATTCAATACCAATCGGTCACAAATTTGCATATTTCGTGGGTAAAAACAATTGGGAGCTTAAGCACGCGCGTTTTTAAGACGCGGACGGCAACCGGAAGAGAAAATTTCGCGTGCCAGGACAGTGATGTCTCCCAGATTTTTGTAGTAATCATCTCTTAATGGAGAAAGATACATAGCAATGTAAATGTGGTTGTGAGAAAGCCAGTTATAAGGGAAAATAACTCACTTCCGGTTGCTGTCCGCGTCTCAAAAACGTGCGTGCTTAAGCTCCCTATTAGCTTTGCCATTTCAAACTTGAAATGGCTCTCTATTGGTAGTTTTAAAAAGCGGTATAAAGATCATCTCCTCAAATGTCAGTCATAGTTTTGCATTCCCAACTGAATTTCATTCTGTAATCATATCTATTATTGTTTTCTGACTTTTCTGTAAGTAATTTTTAATGTAACATCTCCATTCCATTTTCATAACACTTCTTGCCTTATGAATTAGTTTAGTCTTAATTATTATTTGTCTCCTTCGTTCCATTCCTTAGTTGTTAAGTAAGCAGCAGCCAACTCGAAAGCTTTGCTACTTTGGCTGTTGCACACTAATTCATAAACTGTGAGTACAACTATATACCTTCTATTATATTGTTTTCTATAGTTTCTTTTTCTTCTTCTTTCTTATTCTTCTTGAATAGTGTGAATAAAGGTTGTTGTTGTTGTTGTTGTTGCACGCTCTGCACGTGCGCTTTTCACTTTTGACCATTTTTTTTTTGTTCACATTCCTGTCAGCGTTTTCACAGACCGATTAATGAGTGTTTTCACTGACGTGATCAGTAACCTTGTTTTTCCACCGAAACAAAAGAAACCGTTTGAATGATAATTAAGCTCAATTCCCGGAGAATTAGTTGGGTACACTAACATGGCCGCCGTTCCATTGTTTAGGTACACCAACATGGCCGCTGTGACGTCAAGTGAAAGACACCAATAACAATAGTGAAATGTACGACTTCTGGTGGACGAACAAAAGAAGCTAATGAGCGATCGTTTGTTTTCGTCCACCAACATGGCGGCGATGACGTAACGTGAAAACCACCTATGGGAAGGGGCTCGAAGGAAGTGTATACAAAATGCTGGGTACTCACTGAACTTCAAATATCAACACAATGACCGTTTTCTAAACGACGACCACGAACACGAGAAGCGCCTCAAGTCATGCACAAAAAAGGCCATCACTGTCTTTCTGCTTTTGTCCTAGTGCCCTTAAAGCGCCTACAACCTCAAGAAATCCTCTACACTTGTCTAACACGAATTCATTGATCGAGGATCAAATTAAAACCATTTCTTTCACCTTTAGGAGCCTCTAAAACAGCGTCTTTGAAGGAGAGGTTTCATGAAGGACGTCAGCAATTGAGGGTAAATTTTCATTTTCTCCCCTAAATAGAACGATTCGGCTAACCCAATGGTTGTGGTCACACTGTCTTGAGAGAAACACAGGTGTAAGGCCCTGTTTACAAGGAGGGAGGGTAACCCTAGCACAACCCTAGTGCTAGAGTCACCCTAGCAAGAGGGTTACCCCAGCACTCACTCATTTCTTCTTTTTTTTCATCGACGTGTTTACAAGGCAGCTAAGGTTACCCTAGCGCTAGGGTAACCCTATCTGAGTGCTAGGGTTACCCTAGTGCTAGGGTAACCCTAGCTGCCTTGTAAACGCTCTGCTAGGGACAACTCGCCTACCCGGGTCAACTTTTAGCGGTTTCCATTGTCTTTGCGATGCTGCCGGTTAGCAAGCACACAAAGTTGTCCCTTTGCAATGTGATTGGCTCGTTTGACAGTATGCGTCTCTTGTGATTGGCTGAAGGAATTACTTTCCTTATTGTTTTGTAGCGTTCAGTTCAATTGAAACCCGACGACAAAAGCCCAAGCTTAAGACATAAAGAATTTATAAAAATATCGATCATACCTCTTGCTTTGGGGTGCACCTGACAAAGAGAAGTGAAAAAAATAAAAGTAAAGAAACCAAAAGAGCAAAAGAAACAAAAGCGTGAACGAGAATTAAGTTTAAATCAAGAGAAAAACACGGCTGCAGATATCTAGACGCCCAGCCAGGCCATACGGCCACGGACGAGTATATTTCAGTCAAATTACAATAAAGAAATAAAAATTAAAGAATCATTGCATGTGCACCGGGAAATGTCTTATCGCCCAGTGTCAGTTTCGACCTTAAAGGTCCTTTCGAAACATTCACAAAAATTGAGCGTGCTTCTCACTTCCATTTCTCAACATAAAGTGGTCCTGACTTAATAATCAAAGCATCCTAACCACATTCTCACCGTCTGGTGGCGTTGGTGGTTTCGCTGCTCGAAAGTAATTCAGTTCTACACTGAAGCGAGCTCGTATTGCTGAGGTGTTTGTCAGGACGAGGGTCGCGCGAGGACAACTGGCCAGCGGTACTGTTTCGAAATCGAGAAGAAGATCGCGGTCATCAAGTGAAGTTTCCTTGATTTCTTCAGGTCTGTCAGGAACAGAAACAAGGTATGTGGGATACAGAATTTCTAAAACACATACTCTATGTGAATATACATTCAAATGCGTTCTGCGCAATGCCTAATAGGAAAGAAAACATGAAAAACAAGTTGAAAAAAGGTCGAATTACCACCGTAAAAGATTGGATGGTCGACCTTTCGGGCGTTAGCCCTTCGTCAAAGCAAATTCAGAGCTAATCGCTGTTTCACTCCCCTATCGACGTAGCTTCACAGTTTCGCTAGAAAATAACCCCTTCATTGATATTCAATGGGAAAGACCGTGATAGCGGAGACAAGGGACGCTATCCATTTACCAGATCTGACCAACCAGACCGGGCATTTGGAAGGACTAACTCTACAATGCCTTCAAATTGACCCACTTCGAGGATGATACTTACTCCTCCAGAAAAATGTTAGGTATTATCATGCAAGTATTCCTTCAACTTGTTACATTTTCTCCGCAAACTGACAGGTCTGGGTAGGCCACTTCTGACAAAAGGAAAGCGCCCTCGGTCTGTGGCTCTTGAAGAACAATGTGTCGATTATTGAACGTCCCACGAGGTTTGCAGAACTAGCGTTCCGCAAGGATGGGCTTTCTTACGACAAACCTCCACTCCATCCAAAGTTTGCAAGTTTTTTGTTTCTCACGGGCCGCGCCATTTTGAATATTAAACAGTGAGCTCTTCCGGTTGCTCCAGTGTTATTTGAGTCTCAACAATGGGGAACCGTAAAACGTCACAATTATTCAAGATGGCGGCGCCCGCGAAATTTGAAAGTGAAAAAACTCATTTCGTATTCTCAAACGAACATTTGCTTGTAACACTTTTCAAGAAAGGTCGACAGGGCTTACCGCACGTCAACCAAAAACGGTCGAAGTGTTCTAATGGGAAACTACAACCGTCTGAACCTAAATTGATTTCGATTGAAATGGTTGATCTTAATAGGACACAACCTGGGTGTCTCATTGAAATCTGTAATTACCGCTTACCTCTCAAGATCGAATATCTTTGGAGTTTCGAACGTAACACCCAGTCCCTGTACATCAGCAGCGATTGAAAGCCACAATGGGTCCTGCATTCGCTCTACCTCACAGCAAGCGATTAAATATCTGACGGGTCCCTGTGGCACAATTTGCTCAAGTTAAATGATTTCCGATTTGACAAAATATCTGAAGTTACAGGAACTACTTTTTACAATTTTAAATAACGACATTTCAAAGAGATTTTCCGGTATTCTCTACTTGCACAAATTCCATAATACACCTCTTTCACCCCCCAAAATTTTGCGTACTCATTGTTTGCATTTTCTCCTGGGACATGAACATGTCCCAAAAGAAATCGAAAACGATGCCTATGCAAAATTTTTTTTTGGGGGGGGGGGGGGGGGAAGGGGGGTAAAAGAGGTGTATTATGGGATTTGTGCAAGTAGAGAATACCTGGCTAAAATTTACATATACAGCTGATTATACAACGTACTTTTAGAGTATACTGCTCGTTTCCTGGAGGATTGATAAGAAGACAATGA
>NC_090876.1:47101895-47106895 GCF_036669935.1 Montipora foliosa
GTGATGTGATCTCTTGCATCTTCCTCCCGGAAGCGAACGAGATCAAAATTCAGGTCTGGACGTGTGAAAACAACTTCTGGTCCCTAGAAAAATTTAAACATTTATAAACAAAAGTTTTATGCAGAGAGCCGCCGAATATAAACGGGGAATAAAGAGACGTATTTATAAATGGTGATTCGGAGATCCTAGAGAAAAACCCAGGAGCTATTACCTTCCGGTTACTAGCTCACATTCTTTACCACTGAGCTATGGAAGCTATCTTGGGAGCGAGGCCATTAAAATGGGAGAATCCAAGATTGAATTTATGATCTCAGTTCACACGGGAAACTTCGTTCCCACTGAAACGAAGAATCCGAAAACGGATTTTTCTGGCGCGACAGCCCACTTTCAGCCGGTTATGATTAATGTAATTTGGGTGATTCAAATAGGTCCATTGCATGCCCGTGTCACTTGACCTTGTCAATCATAAAAAGTGGTCGGGGTACAAAGTAGATGCCAGAAATGGAAAGAGCGAGGTGAAATTAGTTCGAATGTCAACTTTGAAGCCACTGACGTTTAAATGATAAAGAGCGATATAGACTTCTTTCAAAATGGCGACGAGCAAATTTTAAAATAATTTCTGTTTCAAAACGAGGGCGGTAGGTGTAATTAACATAAATACAAAAGAATGTAAATGCGGTCGCTATTTGTGAAAGTAGTCTATAGACCGTATTCATAAATGGCGGCTACGTAATTATTCTTTTGTCTTTATGCTAATCATCCTAACTAGCCTCGTAAACAGGAGCAAAATTCAAAAGAATTTTTGTTGCAAAGTGAGGCTAGTTAGTATGATTAGCACAAAGACAAAAGAATAATTTCTCGACCGCCATTTATGAATACGGTCTACGACCTGAAAAAACCACCACCAAGAAAAATATCTTTTTATCCCCATAAATACAAAGAACTATTTTACAACCTGAGTGGAAGTGATCTTGAGTGTGTATTCACTTTATCAGACACTACATCAGTTCGACAATTTTAGTCCTAGCACTATGGCGAGACAATTGTCACTAGAACTTAGAGTGCGTTTCTTTGGGAAAATCCAAATCCGGATTCTTGTTTCCAAAACGGATTTTGTGTTTCTGTACTAAAATTCGAAAATGAATTATTGATCCGAAGAATCTACTCTCCGAGAGGATTCAATAGATCACATCTGAATCCAGATTTTTAGGACTCATGATCCATGCGTTTCTTTGGGAGACGGATCCGAAAAAGCTACGGTTGGCCAGCGGTAGTCTTGTGAAAGCACAGATTCCCGCCATGTGCGTGAATCATGGCGAGCAATCAAGGTGCGTTTTCAGTGCTATTTTTTCCTTCAAATTACCCAAAATTTATAGAAAGTAGGAAATTTTTGTCAACTTCAACCCGCCCTTTGCATGGCCGTGGTACAGAATAGATGCCAGAAACGATCGAGTTTCGACAACCTAGGCGGAAGCTCTCTTTAGATACGACTTCCACATATATACTAACTTAATTCACCACTTTCCTCAGGGGCTTTTCGAAGACAAGGTTCTAACTGGCGAGGACAGACTAGTGGACTATTTTACAAGCGCAGCTGAGAAGTTGAATAATGCCATCCCCAACAACTTCAGCTCGTGGTCAGCGCAGGACCTGAAACCGAAAATTCCGGATCGGACGTCCAGCGCCTTGACAAATCAGCCACCCTGCCTCAGCCGAGGTGTCATTCCTGTATTCGAACTATTCTCAAGAATGCACTTCTTCTTCTCACCTCAAATGTAGCCTCGACATGAACATATACTGGAGCAGAAGAATGTTTCAAGTCACACGGGATGGTTTCTTCGATCTGTCCCGGTTTATGTATCGTCATAACCAGCTCCAAATCTAATTCCTGGCCTGCTTCTGGTAAGCAAAATTGTGATTCTTGTTAAAGGGTTGTTTTCAATTGTGCGTCGAAAGTAATTACGCAATCGATATGCTTCATAATGGGCTTAAACGTTTCGCGCCACCGTTCAACCAGCTTCATCTGAACGCGCGTATTTTCCCGCGCTCGAGGCAAGTTACAGCAAATTGGTTTAAATTCTTATTGATAAAGGTCGGATTACCACCGTGAACGAACGATTTGGAAAGGTGACGTTTCGAGCGTTAGCGCTTCGTCAGAGCAAATAGAGGAATTGTGGGCGTTGTTGGTTTTAATGCGGGTGTGGAGGAGTTTTGCCATGGGTGGAAATATGGAAATGCGTCTTTCTGTGTTCCCATGGTGTACACAGCACACCACGGGAACACAGAAAGCCACAAGAATCTGGAACAAAAATTCATCTTTCAACTAGGTACACTCAATCCTCACGGAATCAATGAACGCCTCTCATTCCATTAATTTATTCACAAATTCATGTTGCCATATTTCCACCAATGGCAAAACTCCTCCACACCCTCATAAAACCAAAAACACCCACAATTCTCTCTGACGAAGGGCTAAAGCTCGAGACGTCAGCTTTCCAAACCGTTCACGGTGATAACTCGACCTTTATTAACACGTTTGATAAAACCAAATTTTCCTGTTTCACTCTCCCACCGACGCAGCACCACAGTTTACTACAAATTTGTTAAATTCTTATTAATTCATGGCACTGTTTTCGTACGTTGATTACTGAAATAATACCTGAGCCCATGACCAGAAGTGTAAAACTTCGACATACTTGTTCCACGAAGTTTAAACAGACCAAGTAGTTTCAAAATGGATTTTCCAGCGAAAGTAGACCTTTCCAGTCAAGCACAAGCTTTATGCATGTATTCAAATAGGAGACTCCAATATATTCTCTGTTTCATATACAGTAAAAAACCGCATATAAGAACCTAGAATTTTCGAGGTCAGGCTGAACAGGTTCTTATATTTTAGGGTAGTTTTTCACAATTCAGGCTGATTATGTTCTTGTTTTTTCAGAGGTTGTCGTAGTGTAACCATTGGCAGAAATATTATACTACTAGTACATAATGGTTTAGCACTTGTATTTTACATCGTCTACATTGCACTGTAGCTTTATGGAAAACATATTTCTAGTGAAAATCAAAACAAATGTAGATCAAAGAAAACATATACACAATAACTTTTTGTCAGAAGTTTCTCAGACAATTAAAATCCAGAATTTTGACCATCAAAATTAGAGTGATTTTTTTTATAAGAACGTATTTTTCTTTGCCAGGCTGAACCGGTTCTTATATTTTTGGGTATTTAAATGCCAAATTTCAGTCTTTAGGTTCTTACATCACTAGGTTCTTATATGCAGGTTTTTACTGTATACACACATCTTCTACGGGTTTTATCAGAACTTACAAAGTGACCAACGCCAAGTTGCCTTTCCTTAGCAAAGTTTTTAGGAATATGAAAACCTCTCTTATTTGAAAATAACTAAATGTTGACTTTGGGATTCGAATTTTGAGTGATTTGATGCACCTAACCTGAGACAAAACGAAGACACAACAAAAAATCAATGATGTATTTGTTTCGTCTTGGCAAGGAGATCACACAGAAAAGGTGAACGACGCATAAGATTGAAGACAGCATTAAAATAGCTTTTTGGCATTTTGAAAGTACCTATGATCGTCGATTGTGGTTCAACTGATATCAGCCTTGAGGCTTCTTCAATTTTTCGCCAAGAAACAACTGCTTTCGAGATGCTGTTGTTTGACATCTGAAACAAAAGAGAGTAAACGTCATAAAATTAATAAATACTACAAAACAACACACCAAATCACATTCACATCGTATTTCGACCGCGCGCTATTGTCAACGGAAGAGCCTGCTTCCAGGCAATGTGGTTTTAGAAAAGGCCACTCCACTACATTAGCTTTTTTGACTTGTACGACAAAATTTCCTCCTCTACTGATCGTTCCGAATTTTCCATAGGTGTTTTTCTGGAGCTCTCCAAAGCCTTCGACTCTGTTGATAATAGCATTCCTAGACGCTTTATGCTACGGAAACCGCACATAAGCGCCGGCCTGATGGGCCTTCTGGCTCGTAAGCAGTGACTTAATTCAAACAAAACAAATTTTATGTTGTCAAAAGGGGACAGAATAGTCTGAAGAATGGAACGTGCTGACTCATAAGACTTCTGGAAGTTGCAGCGCAGTGAAAACTTCTGGTTCAGCTCGTAGTTTAACAGATCTTCTTTGAATCGACGACATGCTCTCGTTTCGTGGAACTCTTCTTTGCTAAGTTTGAAAGAAGATCTGTTAAACTACGAGCTGAACCAGAAGTTTTCACTGCGCCGCAACTTCCAGAAGTCTTATGAGTCAGCACGTTCCATTCTTCAGACTATTCTGTCCCCACTTGACTACAACCACGTCTGTTCTGTTATCGAAACCAAATTTTGTTTTTTTTAAACCCAGGAAGAAATGGGAACAATTAAACTTATAAGGTCATATTAACAATCAGCAAACTGAACAAGCTAACGAGACAGTTTTTCTTGGTGTCGTTCTTGATCAAAATCTGAACTGGAAAGCCCACATTTCACATATGCAAGTGGCAAACAAAATTTCAAAATCTATTGGAATAATCTATAAATCTAGTTTTATTCTTTCTAAATTTGCCCTGAAACGTTTGTACTGTTCCACGATCTATCCTTATTTCGTTTACTGCAACATTGTATGGGTTTTCATACATCTAAACCAAAGCAACTCAATTTAAATTTTTTTGGTTTTAGATGTCCCAGTGTGCAATTTGCTAACCAGTATGGTGGTGTTTGTACCACGTGATGGCCAGCTGCAAAGAGCTTATTGTATATAAATCTGCTATTGATGCTCCTTGAGATCCCATATTTACAGATCATCGCATGTTAAAATTTCATGATGTTCGCTTATTTGAATTAGGTAAATTCTTGAACTCCTTTAAAAACTCACTTCTTCCTAACAGTTTTAAAATACTTTCTGTTTCAATAACGAGATCTATAACTACAATACAAGAAATGCTGATGCTTTTAGATTGCCCTTATGTAGAACTAACA
>NC_090876.1:47111895-47114395 GCF_036669935.1 Montipora foliosa
ACTTCTTGATTCGTTATCAGTAATTTACTATATCCTTCATCACTATCGGGAGAATCCCACATTTCAACTATTTGACTCCAAGCAGTATTAACCTCTTACTAACCGTACGCAAGGGCCGTACTGGCCAATATTGGCACAACGTAGTAGCAGTACGTACGTACAAATACGACCGGGCACCAGTATTCCTCAGTACGGTCCCGGGCAATTGAAGTTAGTAAGCTGTTTATTATATGGCATCGTTTTTGAGTGATCGGACACCCAAGGCTAGAACCTTCTAAAACCATACGATACCTCACTATGCGATGAAATGAAAAAGGGTATTCTATGATAAAAACAACTGATACAACTGCAGATTTACCTGTATCGTTGTGGCTTCACCAGCTCCTAGCTTGAACATGGCCGGCTTGAGTTCGAATGGATCAGCAACAATGGAGCCAGGGTTTTCCAGAGTCCACTAAAACAACAAATTTAGCCACTCGTTTAAATACAAAACTGACCGTCAGGCAGAGGAAATCCCCAAGTCACATAACAGAAAAGGAGGCTTCACTTTGATTAACTTTACGATTGTTTTAAGATTCAGAAGTAGATGACAAGCAGTAAGTGAAAACTTAAATATTCGCCGACACCCTTGCCCGCTTGCCCGCTGGAGATGGCTGGTCATCCAGCGTGACAAATCCGGCCACCTAAAATAAACCTGATTTCTCACCCGATAAAAACTCAGATTACCCACTGCAACGGCGAATGCTTCGAGGATGTATGGTTGAAAGTTTCGAAAGCTGCGATATTTGCGTGCATATTTGAAGAGCCATAAATCCTTATGTATCTCCACAAAGGAGACGTTTTAGGGAATAAGCCTTTGCGCTTAAAATGCGCATCAGAAAAATTTTTTTTTTTTTTTTGCACTTTTTAGAAAAAGGCCTCGGGAGCCATTGTTTTGGGCTTTGAAAGACAAAAATAAGAGAGAGACGAGGACAGGGGAGATGGCTAGGAATTTTGAATTTCACCCATGTTCTTTTCGAGGCCGATGTTGGTTTTTCTTAATGTCCTTGAGTACCTGACACAAGGATGTTGCTAAGCGCCGGCTGCCGGTGAAAATCGCCGCTTGAGAAAGGGGAGATCGCCAGCTGAATTTTGGCTGTCGATTGAAGCGACTGAGAAGATTGCAAATTACTCTCTACAAAGTGGAAAAGTCATTCGATGTGTTAACGAAAAAAATTGAATATCTGCCTGTCTTTGGAATTATCGCTATAATTTATCGATACTGGAAATACTGTTGTGCGTGTCTTCTCTTTCCCTGTATTCACCATCTTGAAGAATGCCGGGTGTTGCGAGACACTGGGAACAATCTTGTTACCAGGTCCCTTTGATGCTCAGAGCACGAACTTTAATATCGCCTCGATAGAACCTTCAACCGGATGAATTTATTCTTAGCTACATCCCTGCAATGACATCACATAAACCCAGCGGAATGTGACAATTTGGTAATGTGAACCGCCACGATTTCTCGTGATTGAGCATCCCTAATGCAAATACGCAAATACTCTACAAATACAAAAATACTCCTTTGTACCAATTTTGTCAAATACCTTAAATGAGATTCACATATCCAAAGGGCTGAAGTGGGCGACTCGTCTCCCTCCTTGTGACAATAACTATTATCATATTGATCCAGCGAATGTTTGGCTGATAGAGACAACTGCTTTGCTTACTTTCATAAAGCGCTGTATGAGATCTGACATTTTCGGATAAATTTTCCCACGAATTACCTGAAATGTCGTTGATGGCCAACTCGATTTTCTCAAAACACAAAACCGTCCGTCCCCTCCACTGTTTTTACAAGTCAGTTGCACAATTTTCCTTCCTCCCACCAAAGCGTGACCGCAATCAAGCACAGAGGACACTATAAAAATTCAAAAGGTGACAAAGTCACTCATGTCCACAAACGCACGTAATTACATGCACACCCAATTTTAATGGAGCGGTTTTCAATTGAGTGTCGTAAAACCAAAACCAAAGTAATTACTTTGGCCAATCAAAAAGGACGGAGACAATCCGATAAACCAATCAAAACGCGAAGTAATTACAAGTAGCCGACACAAAGCGCAGGAAAATGTGCACGCGTGAACCACGATTGGTTTTGATTTCACTTTTGATTGGTTGAAAAAGTGGCCCGAGAACTTTGGACCAATCATTGAGTGAAGTAATGCAAAACCAAAGCAATTCACTGATTACTTTCGGCACTCAATTGAAAATCGCTCTATCCAAAACGAAGTATCCCTTAAAGTCTAAGCATTTGCTAATTTAATTTTCCTTTAACTGCTAGATTTAATACCTTTGTGCGTCTTGCGCGGCAGATAGAAAAGCGAAATTTTGAGGTAAGAATTGTCAAACGTGTTTCCTATTTTTTTTTTGAGGGAAGATCAATATTGTTGCCTGAAAATAATTGAGTTTAGGTACACTTTATTCTTTCTACTCACAAGATAACACAGGCGGTGGCCTT
>NC_090876.1:47119395-47129395 GCF_036669935.1 Montipora foliosa
ATTCTTTTTAAGAGGACAAGGGTGTGGTAGTTCCCCAAGAATGACGCTGATCGGAACGGCGCTTCATTTAGGGGAGAAAATGAAAATTTATCCTCAAGTGCTGACTTCCTCGATAAAACCTCAAATTTGGCTATTTCACGTTGGTGATGACGTCACGTGAAAAGAATCTATTGCATCCCCTGCATTCTCGATCGTAACCATCCTGTTGTGTTGTTTGGTAACCGGGACAAGCGCATCAAAGCCTTTTAAACGCTTCTTCGAAATGATCCCCTGAGAAAGCATCCATTACACGAAATTACACCAATATCTTCTCTCTCCTAACTCACAATTATTGAAACTTCAAAGAAGTGCGCATGCCCTGCCGGATGATCGAGATTTACGGACATCCGGGGCGTTTACCAATTGTCAACAAAAACCGAAAATTCCGGTTGGAAATTCAAATGGTAAAGCTCATTCCACCGGAAAGTTTCCGAAAAGGATGGAAATCCTCAGACCTATTCCTCTTTTCCCGTTCCAACCGAAATGACCGGAAAAATTCTGTACCATTTGCAAACTCCCACTCGACCCGGCCCACCTCGGCCTTTTTTCCCGCCTTTCGACACTGCAGATGGGGTCACCATTTTGATTTGTTATTGTTTTGTACAAGCCGTGACAGACTCGGGCCTGGCAAAACTCTACACCGGGAGAATCCTGTACCATTTCGTGCGTTCCATTCCAACCGGATTTTCCGTGCAAATGGTAAATGCCCCTGGTATTGGCAGCGACCAGAGCCTTTCGTTTCGCAGACAACGTGACCAAAAGAAACGGAGGGCTCTGGGGACGAGAATGGCTATTTACCATCTCTTTTCGCCCCACATACGCACGCTCAGAATAATAATAAGAAATTGTTAAATGTACAGAAAATCACACCTCGTAGACTTTTCCAACTTCGTAGGCAGTGAATACGATTGGTGATGGTGAGGCAATAAAGACTTCAACAGGATCATCACAGGGTCTGAAAAAATGCAAAACAATTGAGACCTTTGAAGTAATGCACCTATCAATGTTAAGCCCCAGGGTAGGGATTTTGACATTTTCATTTAAAGTAATTCAAATTCCCCACCCATGGGACAAAATAATTGATCAAAATGTCAACCCGGCGGCAAGTGAAGGTGGTAAAATGTCCCATTTGTACGATCAAAATCGCCAGCCTGGGGACGTCACATACCTGTGACGACAGACCTCACGATCAAACTCCCATGGTTAGCCCGACACCCACCTCCCTGGGAATTAACATTGATAGGTGCAAAATATTTAGAATAATTACTTTTATGTCCTTACAAAGAGTTTAATGAGACTTTGATTAAGTGGAAACTGTTAAAATGGCAATAAAATGATCTATTGTGATTAAAGCACTTGACAAATATATAATTTTACCACTAGTTTTCTGTTTACTCCTAACAAGTCAAAGGTTTGGAAGGACAGGTGCAGTCAGTGTTGGATCTAGGAATAGTTTAAGGGGCATGAATTGAAAGAATCGAAGTAAATACTCTGACAAAAGTCCAGATAGTTTAGGCTACCATTTTGTTTATGTTTTGCATAATAAAAATGTTCATGTCAGATAAACAGTCTCTGTTCCAGTAAAAATAAAAATACACTAAAAAGCAGATAAACTTAAGAAAAAAAAGGAGCCAAAATGAGGGGGAGGGGTGGGGGGAGGGTGGCTAGCCACTCTATTCACACCTCCCCTGGATCCACCCCTGGCAGTGCATAATAGACAATTTGAGCCGTGAGGAACATGGGAGCTGTTTACAATACAATCCGGTCCATCCATTTTAAAGTGACTGCTAACCATGACTTTAAACATGATTGGCAAAAAGCTTAGGCATTGATTAACAATTGAACTTCAGAGTACTCACGTAAATTATGAAAAGCATAGTAAACTCACTTGTTTTCTTTCTCTATATCTAATTTCTTTTTCTTTTTCTCCTTGTTTGATTTAGTCAGCCCGGAATTCAAGGGAGGCACAAATCGTGGATTCCTTTTGTATTCTGCTTTGTTCTGTAATCTCTTCAGATCATCTCGTTCCACTTGCCGCTGTTCTGGTTTCATAGACTCTTTCCAAACTGAGGACTTGGTGATTCTGCTCTTAGCCTTAGGAGGCAAGAAAGATAAATTAGATTTTCCCTTCTGTAGTTCTGCATGAAAAGGTAATTAAGGTAATAATTAGTTGCACACAAGCTATTGTGGTTCATACAGCTGACAGAAGCTTATCCTAGTTTTTTGTAGCAGAAAGTGACAAAGAGTATAATTGCTACTCCTCCCTGGACAGGAAGCTAGTCCCTTTCAGGGTTTATCCCCAGCAGTACCTACAGTATGTTGCTGGTATTTGTCTACACTTGGGTCGAGAGAAACAGTGTGGAGCAACGTTTCTTGTCTAAGAAAACAACACAGTGACTGAGCCAGGCCTCAAACCAGGCATCAGAAGTCCAAAGCCCTGAACATTACACCACTTAATTTTAGTGCACATGACTAAAAACTGAACAAGCAATCTCTAAATATTAGAAGTAACAATTAAAGTTCTGATCAGAGAATCACAAAAACCTAGTACATACATGTATCTGCAATTGACCAATTGAGTTTAAGGGCCACATTATGAGTTATGGCCTGTGCTTTCTCACATTCAATTTATGGCCTGAGCGCTTATTCAAGTAACTATGTTTATCAAGCTATTAATAGTAGTGAAAATAACGAAACAGCACTTTGACTGATCAACTGTAAATGAACTTCAGATGTAAGTATAGCTTACACTTGAGGGTGGTGACATGTCCAGTCCTTTCTCTCTTCTCTCGTCATTTGCCTGGGTAGGAGGGAGTGATGCCCAAGGCCAGGTGGAAGTGGATATGGCTGCATCATCGAGATAGTCTGTCAATGGAGGTGTCTTTCTGTATCTCTGTTGGGAAGATGTTGTGGGTCTGGCATAACTGGGAATTTCATCAGCTGCAATTATTAGATGCAAAATTAAAACAACAATTATTGACCACATGAACATGACTGTTCAGAGACTTGCAACAGTTTCTTGTGCAAACGTTTGCTGTGGCTTGAATGCATTTAAATGCAATCTAATTAATGTAGTTTGCTACTAGTGTGCAGGCAAATTTCTCAGTTCTCCTTTTGAGCATGGCCTCTTCATGTCCAGAGATGCACGCAATTAGATGTAGGATGATTTTGACAAGTGTCACAAAGTGTCCTCTTTCTGTTCTCCTCAAAGTGACCTCTTTAATTCCAGTTCTACTTCAGAAACAGCTGGATTTACCATTGACACTAAAATAACACTAGCCCTTACACACACCATACTTCTAGAAATAGATAGCAAATGCCTACACTGAAAAAGACCCCCTTCGCGTTGGATGTCATAATTGGCCGTGCATCTCATTACATCCATTCCTGGATCCAAGTGGGTGTGACAGGTAAAGTGAGCATTATTTAAATTATAAAGCATGTTGCTTTCTTCCCGACACTTCACTCTTCACTACCCGGGGAAGGGGGGCACTCCCATATAAAAAGGGGAGGGATGCTCGTCAGATATTTTAAATTATTAAATTCTCAACCTCGGATAATGCATTTCGCGTCCTCTGATTGGTTCACTCAATCTCGGTTATCAGCTCATATACCTTGGTTTGACCTTATATGGTAAATGATTGCGTTAAGCGTTGCTAAACTAAAAATGTTTTCGCCGGAATGCGAAATTATTCTATGAATAAAGCCAAAAAGGAGAAAAAAAACTTTTTTTGTGGAAAGTTTGGATCAATTCCGACGTTTAGAAGTATGCGAAAAGACAAGAAATGTTTTTGTGATGAGCCTGCGTCTGTCTGACAACAAGGTATTACACAACATCGCATCAGTTCTCATCAAGTTTTTTTCGATTTCGCTCGGATTTGCTCGCTTTTTCCGCTCGTATTTCGTACTTCCAAATTTTTGGAGTTGAAGGAATTTAATAAAACAATTATTCCATTCGCGCTTGTTGGATATGAGACTGGTTAATTAGCCAACTCGGCGCTACGCGCCTCATTGGCTATTTACCATCTCATATCCAACGCGTGCTTATGGAATAATTGTTAATTATACCCCTAAAGGAGACCAATTTGAGCGTGGCCCAAGCTTTTAATGACCCCTAAAAGAGACCATATTAAAACACAGATAAATGAAAAATCTCTTAATGATGGCAAAGACATTATCATTTAATACTTTCACCAAAGGGGAAAAAACAGAAAAGTGAAAAAAATACACTCTTATCCAGGTGATCTGGTGACGTAATTTGGAGGACTGTGAAGAAAAATTTTAACGCCGTATCCCACAACCGCGCGCGGCCTTAGGTGTTGTTTTCCAAACTCCCTGTAATTGCCATCGCCAAAACTCGACAGATCATTACGTGTCTACCACATTCCTGTTACTGAATGAACATTCAAGTACACCCGGCAAGATATAACTTTGCTTCTGCCACGTTGAATTCGAAAATAAGGCCGCGCGGTTGTGGGATACGGCGTTAAAATTTTTCTCCCCAGTCCTCCGAATTACGTCACCAGATCACCTGGATATTTTTTCGCATGCAACCCTAAAGGAAACTTTCATGGCTACATATGATTGCGTTAAGGCTAGAACACCTTAAGTGAGACCAAAATCCGAAATTTACACCCGTAAGTGAGATGACGAGCATCCCAACTCTTTTTATATGGGAGTCCTCCCCCCCCCTCCCCCCGGGCACCACTGTCACAGTGTCACAGTGTCACAGTGGTCTGTCCTCGGCCTATAGGCAATTTTCAAAAATATCAAATATTCAGCTTGATAGTGAGGCAGTGAGGACAAAAACAATAGAAACACCTTGAATGTGAAAAATATTTGAATATCATCCACTTTCCTTTGTCTTTGTCCTCAGAACCTCTCTTACAAGCTGAATTTTAATATATCGAAAAACGCCTATTGTAGGAACTTTTGGCTTGGCAACCAGGATTTTTCACTTACCACAACAGTCTTTTGACTCTGTCTTGCTGAGAGTTGGCTGCCAATAATGAAAGCGTTTTGTGTGTCTTTGGCAGGCAACCTCTACATACACAGATTTTTGCCTTATAAATGCACTACCCAACAACAAACTGACCTTGTGGTGCTTTTGATGATGAAGCCTCCTCGAATGAAAAATCATCTGGTACAATGAGATTAAAGCGCCGTAACAACTGAGTGTCAAGACAGTTTCTGAGGTTGGACTTGGCTAAATATATAAATGAATATGAATATATTAATGAACCAAAATAATGATACTCATAGACTAAGGTTGTCAGGGTGATATTAGGTGTCCTGGGATTGTTTTGCTCCGGACTTTGTAGGTGGTTTTTGGGTCATTCTGTAAAATCCACTTGGGTTCCTTTCGGTTTGCTTTTGGGTGGGTCAGGTTGTCTTAGTAATTGCTGACAATGCTTTACCTGGTGGTAAGCCCAGTTCATGGTAATTTTCACATCCTTCTGACATTCTTTGAAGTTCCCTTTCATCAGCAGCCATTGCTGCAGCCTGTGCTTGCATAATGTGGGCCTCCAGCATGTCAGACTCTCTATGCCGACGATCACGTTCCTCTTGAATCTATACAATAAGAATTAGAGAAGTAATGATAACACAGCCTAAGTTGCCATCACGATGGCACTCTAAGTGGAGGGTTCAGTTTGTTTGCAGGCCTTGGTTGTATTGTTAAATTCACCCTCAAACAAACTGTTAAGCCCAGGTTAAACTTAAGAAACTAGGAAACATTATTGTGGAAACAATCTTTTAGGGGTACAGTTTTTTATGAAGGTTACTAAAGCCATTTCCAAGGGGATAAGGATCTTGTGAGGGGAAGAAGACAACCGGGATAAATTACTGCAAAGGGGGTTATGTTGTTGGCAATTTTATATTAAGCTTATGTTTTTCCGAGAAGGTAAATTATGTTTATGGCATCATTCACCCGGTATGTGTGAAGATTTTAAATTTGGAATGGCCCCTTTCCACACAATAAATTACATTTTGCCAATACAAGATGTGCCTAACTGTGCAAATCGACGTTTTATGCAACTTAGTCAAAACGAAACGTAACATACAAACACCACTGTACTGATCATGACAACAAGTTGTACATTTCACCGAATGAATTATTTCCTGCGTCTCAAGAAATTGTTAATATTAAAAATTGAATTGTATGTCATCGATTTACTTTCCAAGAGATGCTCACCTTTCTTAATTGCTCCACGTACTTATCATGGTACCCTGAATCTCCACTCTTGGAAATGGCCAGATTTTTTATGGTGTTTCCTGAGAGGACATCGCGAGGGAAAACCTCCCTGAACACGCTCGCAAGTAGATGAGTTACATCTTGTGAACGGCCAGACGAAGGTCGCTGTAAGTGCATAGGGGGTTCTACTTCCATTTCCTTTGTGTGTGCCATTGAAAAAAGCGATGCCAAAAAAGTTTTCAGCGAGAATCTAACTGTACCGCCATTTTGATTCTGTTGTCATGGAAATCTAGAAGCAGCTTTGACCAACCATGTAAATGTACCGCGGGCTCAAATAGAAGGTAGACGCTCTATGAGATCCTTTGAGCGTACACTAGGTTGCCTGTGATAAACCTGTGATACGTGTAACTCAAGAACAGAAGGGACTGGGTTGGGTGGTATTGAACTGCAGCGTTCCAGGCAATTTTTTCAAGTCTAGGGTCATTAAGACCATTTAAGGGGTCACCCAGAAGTCGTGCCAGCAGAGATCCTTTGGCTCAGACGTTGATACGACGAAACAGATATTTTTCTGAGGTTAAAAACTAGCTGGCTACACGCCTATTAATCATTTGTCAGAAAGAAAAAATTCCTGTCATCTTTTGAAAAAATAGGCACGCATTGCGTACGTGTGGTAGCGCAGTAACACAGCTCTTTATTCCATATTGTCAACTGAGCTGCGTTTTGTCTTCCAGGGCTCGGTTGTTCGAAAGCCGATTAACTTAATCCAGGATAAGCGTTAACTTTTGTTTCATGTTTTCCATCTTTTGGTGAAAGTTTCGTTTGCTTCCTTTTGTTTTTCAAGATTGACTTCTAAAGTTTTGCCGAATATCAGAGTTCAACAGCATTTGGGAGTAGAGAAATAAACTCCTTGGTTAATTTTTAATCGACTTTTGAACAACCGGGACCAGGAGATTCAAGTTGTCGTTGCGTAATATGTAACTCTAATAGTACACGATATTGTTTTGGTATTGCATGTCATTGCAGTGCCATGATAGAAGTCTTAGGTAAATAGCCCCCTGAGACGACATGTGGTTACTAGCAAAGTACTAAACCCAGAAAGATTGAAGAAAATGAAAGGGAATCGAGAAACATTGGCTTCTAGGCTGACATGTTGATTATTTTCAAGTTCCCTCACAACTTCATTTCACAAGTTTAAACGTGCACTATGAGCGTCCGACAGCTTTGTGATAGAAAATTAAGCCCTTTCCGGTGGGGTTGGTATCTGGATGGGTGACCTAAAAAATATACCACTTTGTAACAGAAGCATAGGACTGAAATTTCTATTTTAACGCTCAAAAATGTAAACTAAGCAAGGTACTGATTTTGTTAGCTTGCTTTATGCAAAACAAGAATTGATGAAAAAGTAATTAAATATTGATTGATAGACAGTTTTTGGGAAGAGCAGAAGGACGTTATCAGGACGGTCGATCGAGAATAAAATATTTTGCCATCAGTAAAAAAAATTACGACATGAAAACAACATTAATTTTGAACCGCGAATACAGAAAGTTACCATCAGCGAAAAACATTTTTGGGAGAGTTTTGCTACGTTCAATCTTGTTATTGTACTTTAGCTGCACAAGTAAATCGCAAAATCGGGGTCAGGAATGTGGGTCCCCGCTGTTTAGGTAAAAAAAAAGTACCTAAATCTCAGTGGGAGTTGTAACAAGACTCACACTAAAAAGGAGAAGCAAGAGACGTAAAGGGAGAGAGAGGTATTAATTAATCTCGACACGTTTGTTGGGCCGATTTCGTCATAAAGTTTTTAATGACGACAAATATTTCAAAGGACTTTAAATTAATTTTGAGTGACGTGTAAAAATAGTCCAGAGGCACGCAATAAATCAATTTGAAATATTTTCTAAAACACGGTTTACAACGGCCAGCATCATGCAATTAAAAAATGGAAAATTATTTCTTAACTTACAGGCTACCGAGAAGCAACTTGTTTTGCCTGGCATACACTTTTCTCAACAGCAACGGTGAATTGGTTATTTTCTGATTTTAAAGCAAACCATTTTTAAGTTTTATACTTATGGAATTCGATAACCGAGGAATAAAACTCAACAGCTATTACACCTTCGAACATCTGCATGCCTAATTCTCCGGTTAAACATGAAACGTGATGTATTGGTGTATTGGTTAAAATAAACACAGGCAAATTAATGCCCCGGTGTACTGTTAAATTTAAACACAGGCAATTTAATGCCCCAGTGTATCATTTAATTTAAACAAAGGCAAATTAATGCTCCAGTGTATCATTTAATTTAAGAGGCAAATAAATGTTCCGGTGTATTGATTAATTTAAGCACAGGCAAATTAATGCCTCGGTGTATCATTTAATTTAAGCACAGGCAAATTAATGCCCCAGTGTATCATTTTAGTTTTCACACAGGCAATTTGATGCCTCAGTGTTTCAATTTGATATATTGTAGCTGTGTAAATTTCATTCCGGGCTAATTGATTTCCCAGCATGTCACAGGGAGGTACATACAATATTAATCACCGACTTATCATTTTCCTGCTATCATGATATCCTGATATCATGAAATTGAACCTAACAGCAATTATTTTACCCCAACTGCTAACTTTCCCCGATTAAACACAAGTTTCCTTTCCAATTCAACACTTCGATTCTTCGCGATTTTGGCGTTTGAGCGTGAGCCTGTACACCGGGAAGGCATCCAGCGCCGAATTCCTCGACATCAACATTGCCAGTACTGCTTCCATGAATCGCTTGAAAACATCTGAATACAGAAATCCATGACATTCAGACGACGACTGCTTAGTTGATCCCCCCACAAAGGCCAAACAAAGTTATTCCGTAAGCTTCGTCCACGTTTTAACTAGAATTTCGGAACGTGATCACCATTTTCCCCCCACAAATTATCGACTTGAACGCCACAAATCTCGCTTTGAAAGAGCTGAAAGAACTTTCCTTCGACAAATTGGCTAACCTTTCGACCAACCAGCTGACTTGAAAGGCTGTACCATTTTTCCCCGGGTCCGAGAGTGATAAACCCTATAGAACGAAAAATGGTTCCGTGTCCCAGCACTCACCGCCACTGTCGATGCGCGCAAACGAACTGAAATGGATTTGTCTTCCCCACAAAATTCATCTCGCCCCGAAATATGGTCATTCAATAAAAAAATTAACTACTGTTTTCTGTTTAACGTAAGTTCACAGTACAATCTGATCGATCCTGAATGCTTTAACACTTTTCTGAATACGAAACACCTTTTGTGTTATGTTTTTAGCCTTTGTTGAGGGATATCTACACCGTCAGGAAACTATATACTACAGGAAAGCTAAAAAAATGTAATGTTTGAAAATGCCTTTAACGTTCACGTTTGTATATTTTAGAAAGCGAGCTCAAGGTGGGGCTTTACCTGAAAAAAGCGCACTTTTTGTATAGCATGTAGCAATCACAGTTTTAATCCAAACCATAACAAACTTTATATAACTGGAAAGCTTATACTCCAAAGGTTCTGAAAACGAATGTTTTTATGCACTGCCAGCAAAAGTAACCTGGTACCAGGCTGTCAAAGGCACTACCCGCAGTGCAAAACCCTCTGGTACCTGAGAAAAGATTTCTCTTTGCAGACTTCACAGACAAATAAACTTCTTATGTTATTTCAAAGAATAGTACCTAATTGTTGATATGAATGGAGGATTTTGCAAAATTGTAAAATCACATGCCAAAAGAGCCATCTCAAGTTAAACCATCA
>NC_090876.1:47134395-47144395 GCF_036669935.1 Montipora foliosa
ATTTTTTGGTGAAAAAATCTAAAGAGGCAAATTGTCCCTCTGGGGGAGTCCATTTGGATTTGCGAACTAGAAGTGTTTCAAAAATATCTTTATTAGAAGTGTCCGAATCATGCTCTTTGTCGTGAAAAAAGGCTTTTAACTGAACGCGGCGAAGGAATTTTTCGACATCTTGCTTAATAGAAAATTCGTTGGTGCGTTTGGTAATAGGGACAAAATTTAGGCCCTTACTGAGAACAGATTTCTCTGAGTCAGTAAGCGGAAGATTTTCTGGAATTGTAATTACGGTATTATGGCTATGCAATGTAGTGTCGTCGGTAATTTGCGGACCTATTAATTGTTGAAGTTTTAGAGTCTTGGTTTGGTGTAAATGGTCAAACAGTCCAGAATTAAGTTGTCGGATTTTAGCGCGAATCGATTGTACTAAAATTGCTGGACAGATTTTGGAAAGTTCGGAGCGACAATGAAGAATTTGTTTGTCAAGTGCGATTCGTTTTTGGCACATAGCTCTAATTGTGATCCTCATAATATTACGTGAAAAAGAATTTTGCGCACATCGAATTTGGTGAAGATACTGATTTGAGTGAGAGAATGTAGCCGGATGAAAGTTCGAGCGAAAACCTTTAGGAATGACTTTAGAATTGAGGCAACGGCCGATGAAGTTGATTGGACTACAAAACCTAGTTTTGGCGAAAATGAGAGTGGCTAAACGGAAAGCTAAGTTACTGCTAAGTGTGGGAAAAGGAAAAAGATCTGTTAAGATCACCGATCGTTTCACATGTACCTCCGCAAATGTCATTTATTGCATAACCTGCACGTTATGTAATAAATTATACATTGGTGAGACAGGTAGACGACTAGGTGACCGATTCCGCGAACACCTTCGCGATGTTGAGAAGAATGACAAGGATGCATCCAAGCCAGTCGCTCGCCATTTCAATCTGCCTAACCACTCCAAAAAACACATGGCTATCTGCGGCCTTTCCCTACATCTAGGTACGACGGAAAGCCGCAAGAATCTGGAACAAAAATTCATCTTTCAAATCGGCACCCTTAATCCTCACGGTATTAACGAACGCTTTTCATTTAACTAATATATTCCTATTTTTCACGTTGCCATGTTACCACCAATAGCGTAGCTCCTACTCTACTATAAAAACTACACGTAACCCATAATCCCTCGATTCGCTCTGACGAAGGGCTAACGCTCGAAACGTCAGCTCTTAGAATCTCTGTACGGTGGCCAATTTACATTATCAACTCCGTTGATAAAACCAAATTTTTGTATACTACTTCCCCACCGACGCAGCACCACAGTTTCTTTAGAAACTACTCCTTCATTCCTTTCTCTATATTTACCTACACACAGTGAGCCTGGGTTACCCGTGCTCAAACGCGAAACTGGCCTTGTGTGCCTCGCTGAATTAATTAGGGAGCTTTAGCAACGACAACGAGAACGTCACAAATTTGCATATTTAGTAGGGAAAAACAATAGTTTTGCACGCCCTGCACGTGCATTTTTCACTTATGTCCATTTCTTTGCCGTCGTCAGCAAAACAACAACGTGAAATAGCCAAATTTGCCATTAGCCGAGCAATGAAGGGGAATGGGTTCGATACAGGGTTGACGTCACAAATTAATTTGCATCGCAGACCAGCAAAATGCAAAGCAGTCTATGACGTCAGCCCGGTCATTCCATCAACGTCTGTTTCGACTTTCCCCTGACCCGTGAAGCTGTAGCTTTGAATACGCGTAAAACCGAGCATTAGGGAGCTTTAGCAATGACAACGGCAAAGGCAACGAGAACGTCACAAATTTGCATATTTAGTAGGGAAAGACAATAGTTTTGCACGCCCTGCACGTGCGTTTTTCAATTTGGTGCATTTCTTTGCCGTCGTCATCAAAACAACAACGTGAAATCGCCAAATTTGAGGCTTTATGGAGGACGTCAGCACTTGAGGACAAATTTTCATTTTCTCCCCTAAATTAAGCGCCGCTCATAACGGTTTCATTCCTGACGTACTGTTACAACTTTGTCCTATTAAAAAGCTTGGAATAGTCTCGAAGTGATCACAATAACGCGAACTTATGTTTTTAGATGACGTTCTCGTTAATACTGTTCCCGTCGTCGTGGCTAAAGTTCCCCAATTACGAACACCCAAACAAACTGCGTTCTGTCACTGATCAGGAGACAATACGCTTAACAATTGTGGTAAGCTTTTTCAAAATTCTAAGTAGTTTTCCCGTGGCGTCCATACGAAAAAATTATATTGGCTTTTTTTACATTCGCCATAATACACTTTTTGGGACAGCGCATAGTAGTTGTAGTAGTAGTAGTATTAGAAACGTTATTAGGGAATTTAAGATCTACAACGGCGACGGTCGACGAAAACGTCACCTCAAAATATAACTCTCCTTTATCATAAGTCTTTCGCGATTATTCAGTCTCTTTCACGTCCTACAATGTGGGCGAAGTATCCTAAAAATAAATTGGTACGAGCGTTTTCAGAGTTAAAATAGAGAATGAAAGATTCTCTGTTGCATGCTCATGTTGTCGTCAAACCTTCAAATTTGGTGATTTCACGTCGTCGTTATGCAGAGGACTGCTAAGATACTTGCTAAAATCCGTGCTGCACGTGCAGCACGATATAGTGCGGTTTGTCTGGATGTCTGTTTTAACGCTCGCTCTCGCTTTCTGAAACAAAAAAGGGACAGTTATAGGCATTTTCAAATACTTCGTTTTATTAGCTTTCTAGTGGTGTATAGTTTCCTTGGGTTCCCTTTGAAAACAACGCGAACAAGAGCGATTTTCCGCAGGACGCCCCAGAAGGTTAACAGTGACCTTAAATCACTGGGAAAATTTTCCATCGAAAGAACAAGGAAACAAAAGCTGTAACTAGATCTATTTCTTCGAGCCAATTTTTCTAAGGAGAGATCCGTTGCTACCCTATTTTCATCGCCAACCCTTCTCTTTTGATGCAAATACCACACAGGGAAACCTTTTTATTAAGAGTTTAATAAAAAGTTATTAGAATATGAGATACTTTGTCACAAAGTATCTCATAATCTAATAACTTTTTATTAAACTCTTAATAAAAAGGTTATCATGCAGAGAATAATAAATTCAATGATGAAAATCTAATTCTTTTTTTTTCCGTTTTTCCTCCATAACTGAATATAAATTTAGTATAAAGTCCGACAGAAAGTTTTTCTTTTGCTGTAAGGTAAGCTCACGTCTTAGACTTGGTTGGCCATGAACTCATTTGGCTCTCAGAGTGAAGTTGTGAGTGGCAACCAAATTTCAAAAGGTGGGGCCATAATAAATACTTTTCCCCCCTAAATGAGGAAATAAGTTTCTTTATCATAAGACTTGAGCTTCATTTTTCCAAGAATTCGTCTATAATTTTGTTTTCACCGTACCGCGTTGAAAAGAAGCCATGCACTTTTGTATGAACGCCACCTGCTTGCAATTGGTAAAAGTTCAGTAAAAAATATGTACATAAATAAAATTAATTCTGAATTGATTCTTGGTTTCTTTGACAGGAGAGATGAGCCAAAGGAAACAGAAATCTTAATTATGTTTGTTCAAAGCAGGTTGCTCCAAGATCAATTAACAAAAGAGCCAGCCAAAAGGTAATAATTTAATAGATGAATAAATTATTGTATATTTCTGGTACGTAGTGACTATCATTATGCGAGACTCGTCCAATCAAAGTTCTGAACCCAAACGACATTTCAACATTTTGATATATGGTTGCAAAAACGACACCTGCGTTCTGTTTCACTTGTCCTTGATTGGAGCTGAACCCAATTTTACTTTGGGGAGTCAAGTGTGGGAATATCACTTGGGGAGATTTGAAGATCGACAACAGAGGATATGCATGATCATCCCGTGATTTTGACCATTGCAGTAGTTTGTGCGGTTCACAGGTTTGAAACGGAGTCATTTACTGCGGAAAGAGTATAGAGTTTGAGGAACAGACTGGCACTTAACTGACGCACATAGGAGATCGAGAGAACATATGTCACCGCACAGCAGAGCAACAAATGTAAGATATTGAAAACAGTTATTCCCTCGACGTCAGCTACTAAGCGAAAAGGTTTACGAAATTATCTAAGACTGATAAACCTTCTCTGACGTTTTAGATTTTTCGCAAAAATGCCAGTAGACATAATAATAGATGCAATTTAAGGACAATTTCAACAACTTCTCTTCCCGACTTTTCATTTTCCCAGTCGATTGAAAGGAAGAAATATCTTGTCGTGGGTGCAAGACGATTGAACTAATGGTTTATTACGAAAATGACATTCAATCATTCTCAAGAAGTCTATCAAGATAAATATTTCACCAACTCTATTGTTACAGCCATTAGTTTGACAGCCATATCTGCCATTGCTATCGGAGGAAATTTCCTGGTGTTGGTCTCTATTGGTATAAACCGCAACCTTCGCTCGTCATCAGACCTCTTATTGGCAAATTTGGCCGTGGCAGACTTAGGCCAAGCACTCTTGGCGATTCCATTTCGGGTCATTGAATTTCTTCGCGCAGATGAACACGTGACATTCTTAATTCCTTGCCATATCGTGGCCTTGATTGCAATTCTCTTTGGAGGTGCTTCAAACATCAATATTTTGCTCGTGAGTATTGATAAATTTGTAGCTATTATGAGTCCATTTAAATACAACACAAGGGCCACTGAGAAAATATTCATTGCAAGCATTGTTATGAACTGGGCTTGGTTGCTCGTCTTCGCCGTTCTGCCCCTCGTGGGGTGGGGGAGAGCTGAATATAACGTTTCTTCGCCGACCTGTCGTTTCACTACGACATTTAGTGGAGACTACCTTATAACTTCTTTCATCCTTATTCATGGAATACCATTAACAACAACCATAATTCTCTACCTTTTTATTCTCAAAGCGGCTCTTCGACACTCCCGCGCCATAGCGGCTCAGGAATTTTGTCTCAGAACGAACGATGCCCGCGTCAATCATCGTTCCCTCGCTGATGAAGATACTCTTACGAACAGCGAACAACATGCGTACTACGAGAACAGAAATCTCCCTCAACGCATGCGCTCACGCAGGCCCACTAGAGGTGCTCGAATGATAGTGGTATTAGTAGGCGTATTCATCCTTCTCAATCTTCCAATCGTCATGATTGACCTGGTTGAAATTTGGAACGGCCCTACTGTTCCTTCGGCGGTCGTCAGTGTCGCCGTATGTTTGACTTGCGCCAATTCGGCGATAAACTTCCTCATTTATGGTGGCTGGAATAGAGAATACAAGAGAACGTTTCGTATAATTTTTGCCTGCCTGTGGAATTTCGTTAAAAGGCCATTCTCAGCATCAAGGACTTAAATAACAATGACCATGTTAACTTGACGGCTATAGACATGCAAGGAGTCAAAAATCTGAAAAATACCAACAGGAGAACAAGGGTTGCTAAGGCGACCGTTTTGCCGAAAGCAATTTTAAGGCAATGAGAAAGTCACGTTTTAAGTGAAACCTGACCACATTCACCGTCCGCAACAACTGTCAATCAACTGGCAGGTGTAGAGCCTTTAGAAGCTTTCCGTTCAAACCAGAGGTTTTGGGGAACTTAAGATCTCCAGCAACTCTTCGAGGAAAGGGCATTTAAGAATTTCATGTTGCCTGGTTACTTCTACGAACTTGCCTAACTATACACAAATTGCCATGGATTAAACCTTTCCGTTATGCGCTCGGGATCGTGGAGAACGGATAGAAGATGTACAAAAATTCAAAAAGCATGCGAAAAGCAACTGATGTATGGCCCTTTTTACGTACAGCTAGACGCAAAAAAGCCGCTGGCTTAGAAGGAATTCCCTGTAAGCTCTTAAAACTGGCTCTAGCAGTATTGTCGGGCCGTCCTTAGCATACATTTTTAAGAGCTGTATAGAGTATGTGCACGGCGGCCATGTTGGAGGACCAAAACAATTAAAGATATTTGCATAAAAATAACATTTATTCCCCAAAAGAATATCATTCTTTTGTTTCGGTCCTCCAATATGGCCGCCGTGCTGGAATCTTCCCAAGCGAATGGAAAATTGCCAAAGTCACTCCGATGTTTAAGAGAGGATCCAAGCGTGAACTAGGGAACCATCGACAAAAATCAGTATCGCCACTGGTCTCAAAAATGTTTCGAGAAAATTGTTTATCATCAACTTTATGAGTACCTTCAGGAAAATAGCCTCTTGAATACGTACCAATCTGGC
Source organism: Montipora foliosa (assembly GCF_036669935.1). Lineage (NCBI taxonomy): Eukaryota > Metazoa > Cnidaria > Anthozoa > Scleractinia > Acroporidae > Montipora > Montipora foliosa. The sequence goes on from NC_090876.1 coordinate 47,140,626, forward strand.
TTTCGATCGATGCATAGCGCTCTAACAGCGCTACTTGAGACAACGAATAACTGCTCGTCAATTAACATTGACAACCGGTCTCTTAAATGGCGTGGTATTCATGATCTCAAAAAGGCCTACGATACAGTGCGATCATGAAATAACCTTGCGGAAACTTGCGAACTACGGGGTAGATCCAAATTCTCGGTACGATTTTTTGCTTCCTACCTATGTAATAGATCCCAAAAATGCAGCGCTAACGTTATCCAGTGCAAGTAATCTCTCGGACCTTTACTCTTCCTAATATATATAAATGATCTTCGTAGTTGCCTCAATATATCCTGTGCAAAAATATTTGCGAACGATACCAACATCAACGTCCCTGGTTGCACATTCGCTCAACTCGAACAAGCAACCAATTCTGAACATACGACCAACGAGCGTTTCGTGTTTGTACTGCTTTGAATTCCAAAACACAGTCTGAACTCTGCTCAAATATTGAAGCCCAATCGCGGAATTGAAATGGATTTCATGAGACCAGGGAAGATGCTACAGGAAGGTAAATGGTGTTTTGGAATGTCAATTTTCTTTTTGAGATTTATTTCATCGGCCTTTTGAGCTGAAATACTGAGTGTAAAGTCCGCTTTTTTGGCTTGGAAAAGTCGCGCTGTTTGCGATAGGTTGATCGCTTTCAACAGAGGCGAAGCATTTGCAAAGACAGCGTGTTTGTGTCAATGCTCGCAAGAAAATCGAAATGTCCGAATTATTCTAAAAATAAATTGGTACGAACGGTTTCTGATTAACAATATAGAATGAAAGGTTTGTAGTTGTACGATCACGTTGTCGTTAAAACCTCAAATTTGGTGATTTCACGTTGTTATGCACAGAACAGCACACATTTGTGCTAAAATGAGTGCTGCACGATTATTTTTCCTCTTTTAGCCAATGATATTCTTGTTTTGTGGCGTTCTCGTTGACGACTGCATCGTGGGTCTTAAAATAGGAAACTTAAAGTCTCCGACGGCGACGTCGACGTCACCTCAAAATGTAACTTTGCTCCAGTATAATTCCCTCGCTCGCTTGTTGTTAATTTAAGACTTGCCCTTTCAAAAAATAAAATCGTGTTTGGCATTATACATAAAGATTTGGCACTCTGTTTAGCCCTCAACTTCCTAGTTATTATTGGAAAGTATTTCCTATATGTAAACGCCCTCAGTAGCAAGTTATATGTTTTTAATGAATTTGTTTCCCTTGTTTCGGAAAAACATCAAAATAGAAAAATATATCTTTTTTACCTCTGGTTGTGAAAAAGAATTTAAAACGGAATGATTTGTTTTTTCTTCGTTTTTGAACCTGTAATGTTGCATTTTTTTTTTTGCAAGTCAATGATCTGCGAAGCCATGAAATATAGCTCTTTCTAATGTATTTTGTAATATAGTTTGCTTTTTGTCAGAATGTTATGCGTTTTTGTTTGTTGCCAATTTCGTTCAAGATTAGTACTGTATTGTAATTAGTGATAGTTGTAGTCGTAACCATTGATTGTGGGTAATGTATTAATAAAAAAAATAAATTAAAAAAAATAAATAGCAATAATAATTCTTTGGCGATTATTCCATCTCGTTCCCGGCGTGCAATGTGGGCGACTTATCCTAAAAATACATTGGTACGAGCTGTTTCAGAGTGAAAATAGAGAATGACAGATTCTCTGTTGCATGCTTACGTTGTCGTCAAAAGCTCAAATTTGGTAATTTGACGTCGTCATTATAATTATGCAAAAAACCGCAAAGATATGAGCTAAAATCCGTGCCGCACGATTATTTATGCTCTTTTTAACCAATGATATCACTGTTTTAAGGCGTCGTTGTGGATGTCGTCATCGTAGATCTTAAGGTAATTCCCTTGAAATTGTCCTTCCATCAAACTTTTTTGGAAACTTGGCATAATCAACATTCATGATATGAACATTAAAAAAAATGCTATAAAAGAAATGGGGTCATCGTGCTTGTTTACCCGTCAGCAGGCTGTTAAAATGGGGTATTTTTATTGGTTGCGCGTTAAAAATTCGAATCACCTTCATTCTCTATTTTCGAATTCCCCATAATACACTTTTTGGCCCCCCAAATTTTGCATACACCATTGTTTTCAAATGCTCTTGGGAATATGCAGTGTCCCCAAGAGCATTTGAAAGCAATAATTTATGCAAAATTTGGGGGGCAAACAATATGTACTTATTGACTGAGTGGGAGGGCCGGACGGGAAAATATTTGGCCCGAGGTCATGGCGTACGGACCGAGCGCAGCGAGGTCCGTGCGCTATGACCGAGGGCCAAATATTTTCTTGTCCGGCCCGACCTAAACTCTGTCAATAAGCATTTTATCATATGACCACCGCGCTTTTCCTTTTTTTTTTTTTTCGGGTAACAAAATTCGGAATGTTCACTTACGTCGCTCATTTTGACCGAAAAGTCGGGATTTATATAGCAACAAAGTTGTTTTACTTCGCATCTCGCGCGCGCTTTCATTGCAAGACTATTGAGAAAATCCCCGTATGAGGGCCGTACGCGATCCTAGCAGGGCCGGACGGCTTTTTCCTGCCCTGCTCGCGCCATTGCGTACGGGCCCTCATACGGGGATTTTCTCAATAGTTTTGCAATGAAAGCGCGCGCGGGGCCGTACAGGTCATATGATAAAGTGTATTATGGGGAATTCGAAAATAGAGAATACAGAATGGGCCTTTTCCGAGTTCATGTCTGCCTCCTCTTCAAAGCGAGTCTAAGTGCGAAGTTTTTCTTAATTAAATTAGTTTTCATTCATATGGAAAGTAGAACTAATTACCATCACAAAAACTTCGCACTTAGACTCGCTTTGAAGAGGAGACAGACATGAACTCGGAAATGGCCTATTAAGTCTTGGTTACTTCAAAGACACAAAATTTTATTTTGAAAATAAAGATTCTTTTATTCACATAAGCAGTATTGCATCATTTACGCCGTTTTTGATTGCCTGGTTGTGGGAATAGTGCACTCTTTGGGACAGTTCCGTGGTTAGCTTGAAGTCCTCGCCTTGGTCAAAATACACCCAGTACTGAACTGTTTTCCAATAAAAATCATGTTCTACCATCAAACTTTTTTTCTTCTTCAAATATGTTCCTTATTAAATTGTTCTTAGCAAATACCTGGAAAAAAAAATTAAGCGGGGGTCACCGTGCTCGTTTGAGAGAAAAGGAGCATTTATTTCGCTATCAGGCTTAGTTTGAGGGAAATCTCTTACGTTTTGTACTCGCACGTGCTCATGTGCGCTCGCTAATGACGCGAAAATCGTGGGCAGTAGGCATGCGCAATGCAATACTTAGGAATTACCTTAAGTTTCCCTGATATGCCAGACTTTAAGATCTACGACGCTGTCGTCAAAAAGAACGCCGCAAAAAAGCAACATTATTGGTTAAAAGAAGAAAAATAATCGTGCTGCTTTCATTATTATTATTATTATTATTATTATTATTATTATTATTATTATTATTATTATTATTATTATTACGACGTGAAATCACCAAATTTGAGGTTTTGACGAGCGTAAAAATGTTAACATTTATTTCTCTATTTTTACTCTGAAACCGCTCGTACCAAGTTTATTTTCAGGATACTTCGTCCACGTTGTAGGAGGTGAACGAGATGCAATAATCGCGAAAACTTTACGATAGAGCAAAGTTATATTTTGAGGTGAGCTTTTGAACAAGTGCACTTGTCAAGGATAAAATTGACACATTGCAGAACTTGCTTGTCTTTACGCGTC
>NC_090876.1:47146895-47149395 GCF_036669935.1 Montipora foliosa
ATCGTGCTACACCTGCGGAACGCATTTTCGTACATTTCTCTCCCGCGTATTCGTCAAAACAACGTAAAATGACCAATCTTCGGGTTTTCACGACAACGTGAACAACAAACAACAGTGAATCTTTCCTTTTCTCTCTTTGCTTCAAATCCGTACGTACCAATCTGGTTATAGCATACTTCGCTCATATTGTACAACATAAACAAGGTGGAAACATCGTAAAACTTAGAATAGGTCAAACCAATAGTTTGAAGTGACGTTTTTCGTCGACGACGCCGTCGGTGACCTTTAAAGCCCGGTTCGCACTCGTGCGATAAAAACAAGCGTAATCACAAGGATAAGTTTTACCGCGACGTTTACACAGTGAAACAAGCCGAGGAAAATTTGGCAAACGCAAGCGTAGTACGTCGGAAAAGATCTAGTAAGATTCAAGATGGCGTGCGAATCGTTGTGTTAGTGCTTATGCTTTTTCTACGTCCGTTCTCACACGATTTTTCTTATGCTCATGCTTTCGCTTACCGCACAGGTGGAAACCAGGCTTACGTCGCAACCGTCGTGGCTGTCGTCGTTTCTTAAACTCCCATATGTTTTGAAGAGAATGGCAAAGAAATAAACTGAAATGGGTGTCGCACGCTCATTTTTCCAATTTAAACAATGCATATGTTGCTTTCTGGTGTTTTTTTCGCTGTCGTAGCAGTCGTCGTCGCTTAAAATCCCCGTTGTTTTGAAGACTGCAAAAAAAAAAAAAAATAGCCGTCGCGGTTGCTTAAAGGGGCTTTGCCAACCAAAATGATGTAATTCATGACACTCAAAATGCCCCAAAAGTAGAATGAAATATTACAATAACCACTAAAACAAAATAAGAAATACAACAAAACGAAAGAGAAGCATCGATGGACACAAACGGACAAGATTGAAACGGATTGCATTTGCGTAATCTTGAAAAAAGTCGCTCCGACGTTCTTCAAGTTTATGGCAAATCGACTAAATAATGGCCGTTCGTGCTCAGAATCATCTCGTTTGTGATGTAACGAGAATCTTATCACAAGAGGAATTCCACATTACCGTTTTCGAGTTTGAAACTCGTGGTAAACCTAAAGATGTCAAGTCTAGATATTCAAGACAATAATTAATTGGAAGTAAATTAGAGCCTTTCCTTGTACAGTTGAACCTCAATTATCCCGATTTCTCTATTATCCGGACTTTTTCTCCGGTCCCAATTCTATCATGAATATTTTATTTAGTCATGATCAAGATTCGTAGCCATATTCTTTTTAAAACTACAGCGTTGAAAAATGAAGTAAAGACCTAAACAGCCTCAAATAACGTGACATAGCCCCTTTAAAACTCCCTTATATCATTTAATGAGCAATCACCAACGAAATCACGAAAATCACGCATGCGCATCCGTCATTCAGCTTCTGCCGCCTACGAATAAAATGTCAGTACATTTGTCTGATTGCCGCGCACGAGAAGTACTGGTGGCAGATCAGCCGATAACACCTCGAGCCAGCTCATGTACATTAACGGAGTCGTGACATCTTTGACGGGCACAGGAATTGAGATTACAACAAGCCTCGTGTCTTGAGTGCAATTCTGCCTCACCAGCTCTCCTATGCGGATTGTTCTTAATACTTTCTGGTCTTCAATTGGGGCATCTCCAAGCTCATTCTTGACAGGTAGTCGCCTAAACGCGTCGATGCTTTCCTTCGATGGCTTTTTGTTGATACCCTCTGTCTGCTCCACGCAGTTTCCATCGATGCGGAATTTCTTCAGCAGATTAGCCAAACGCAACCTTTGCGGGCTGTAGTCGTGCTTCGAGCGGATGTCAGCGGAGAAGAACCTCAGCTTGCAGTTCTTCCAGGCGCGGTGCAGAGTCAGCAAGTAAGGTATCAAAACAGTGAGCCCACCATCATCATACACCCACCAAACGTCGATTGTTCCTCTCTGCTTCTCCTTTAACGCGATCTTCTCGATGGGTGATTTCGTTTCATCTTCAGGAAGCTTCGAAGACTCCTTATCGGGGCTGGTAAGACTTTCCCTTTCTTCTTGTGTCTCCACTTTCTTTGTCTGAGAAGAACGTGGCTTCGACTTCGAGTACTCATCCTCGTCTATGATAGAATTTGACTCGTTGTCGCTGTCACCATCAACTAACTGCTCACCAATTTCTCTTTTCTGCTTCTCGTCCATACGAAGAATTACCAAACCGTAGTTGAGATCGAAGACGTCGTTGATGACTCCAAGGTAGTCCACTACGTCGTCTATGTTCTTCTTATCCGTCCAGTTCCTCTTGAAGCCCATGACCATGGTGTTTGGGCGCATCTTTCCAAGGCCGGCGAGATGCATCATGGACTGCACCCCCGCGCGGAGACTAGGAGCTACAGGAAAGAAAAATAAGAAATCTGAATAATGAGTAAAGGACTGAGTGAAGGACCGACATTTAACGTCGTCAGAATTCCGTCGTCAGGTGGTGAATTTTCCTATTAAATCATCTTGTTTGTGA
>NC_090876.1:47154395-47159395 GCF_036669935.1 Montipora foliosa
CTCTGTAATTGCTTAAATTGTCCTGTTAAGTGCGAAGATAACTTCTACCTTTCGAGAGATCTTTTGTTTTCGTCATATGGAAGCCGACAAGGGTCACACGTTGTCGCTACCAAGTTGTCGCGTTAAACCTAAAGGGGGGGGGGGGGTGGGGGGACTGTCTTGTCGGACTCTCACTGAGAGCAGTGCTAGTCTTTGAGGGAGTACTATCGCAGTTTTGTATCCCTTTGATATTTTACGTTCTCCTTCCTATCTTCTAAGTTCTAAGCGATCTTCGGCTGGTATTTTTTTACAGGTCACAGGTCATTGTTTTACCAATAAAGAAAGTTTTCTAAACATTCATAAAAGCTAACAATTAGGCCTAAACAAACGTTTTTAGGCCTAAGGTTAGCTTTTATGAATGTTTGGGATACTTTCTGTATTTGTAAAACAATGAGCTATGACCTGTAAAGAATATCAGTCGAAGTTCGCGACAACTTGGGAGCGACAACGTGTGACCCTTACCAGCTTCCGTAGTATCATAGTTAAATTAATGCACAGAATGGTTATGAAACTCGAAAACTTCCTTTGTTTCATGTTTTTGTCCGTATTTTTGGTCCTGACCCTGCACAAAACACACCTTTTTTCGAGAAGATAACCAATCAAATCCTTCGACTAAATTGTGCACAACTAATTTGCAAAGCCGTGCGAAGCGAAAACAAAAGATTATGCAGGGTCACGGTCAATTCAACATCTATTGCGACAACATCGTTCTCGCTTTTGAAAGGTTTTAAGGTTTTATAACCAGTCCCTCGATTAACTGTGGGAGCATTCGTCCATCAACAAGGCGGTGATCCAAATACGACCTATGCCATCTCAACGTAAATTTTTTCTGTTTTAAGTTTTTTCTTTTAATAAAGGAAAAAATGACCAAATTACGTATCGAACCCAAAAGAAATAAAGAATTAAAAATAATGAAGAGAAATTATGACTAAATTACGTATCGAAAGCTCAGGAAAGCGAACTGGCATTTTCACACAAGAGCGTGGTTTCAATTACGCATGAGCAGAATATTATTTGCAGAAAAACACTTATTTGTAGACAGTTATTTGCAGGTCACGTAGTGGGCTCTCGGCCAATGAAAAGGAAGGAAAAACTACATCGAATGATAAAGAGTATTATTTTACAATGCATTTTCTCAACAACCAATTAGAACAAGAAAAAAGCCTTACATACTTTGTTAGCTTGTTATCTCCTGAGTGATAAAGTGCGGTTTGTCTGGATGTCTGTTTTAACGCTCGCTCTCGCTTTCTGCAACAAACTGAAAGGGACAGTTAAAGCCATTTTCAAATACTTCGTTTTATTAGCTTTCTAATGATATATAGTTTCCTTGGGTTTCTCAGTTTAAAAACAACGCAAACAAGAGCGATTTTTCGAAGGACGCCCCAGAAGGTTGACAGTGACCTTAAATCACTGGCAAATTTTCCATTGAAAGAACAAAGAAACAAAAGCTCTAGGTAGATTTATTTCTTCAAGCGATATTTTCTAAGGAGAGATCCGTTGCTAACCTGTTAATTTTTCATCGCCAATCCTTCTCTTTTGATACAATGACCACATGGATGCCACAAGGAAACCACAAAGTATCTTATAATCAAATAACGTTTTAATAAACTATTAATAAAAAGGTGATCGTGCAGAGAACAATAAATTCCATTTTGAAAATCGAACTCTTTTTTTTTCCTTTTTCTCCTCCATAAATGAACATAAATTTAATGTAAATTCCGACAGAAAGTTTTTCTTTTGCTGCAAGGTAAGCTCACGTCTTAGACTTGGTTGGCCATGAACTCATTTGGCTCTCAGAGTGAAGTTGTGTGTGCCAAGAAAATTTCAAAAAGTGGGGCGATAATAAATACTCCTTCCCCTTAAATGAGGAAATAGGTTTCTTTATCATAAGACCTGAGCTTCATTTTTTCCAAGAATTCGTCGATAATTTTGTTTTCACCGTTGAAAAGAAGCCATGCACTTTTGTGTGAACGCCACCTGCTTGCAATTGGTAAAAGTTCAGTAAAAAATGTGTACATAACTAAAATTAATTCTTAATTTATTCTTGGTTTCTTTGACAGGAGAGATGAGCCAAAGGAAACAGAAATCTTAATTATGTTTGTTCAAAGCAGGTTGCTCAAAGATCAATTAACAAAAGAGCCAGCCAAAAGGTAATAATTTAATAGATGAATAAATTATTGTATTTTTCTGGTACGTAGTGACTATCATTATGCGAGACTCGTCCAATCATAGTTCTGAACTCAAACAACATTTCAACATTTTGATATATCATGGTTGCAAAAACGACACCTGCCTTCTGTTTCACTTGTCATTGATTGGAGTTGAACCCAATTTTACTTGGGGGAGTCAATTGTGGGAATATCACTTGGAGATTTGAAGATCGACAACAGAGGATATGCATGATCATCCCGTGATTTTGACCATTGCAGTAGTTTGTGCGGTTCACAGGTTTGAAACGGAGTCATTTACTGCGGAAAGAGTATACAGTTTGAGGAACAGACTGGGACTTAACTGACGCACATAGGAGATCGAGAGGACATGTGTCACCGCACAGCAGAGCAACTAATGTAAGATATTGAAAACAGTGATTCCCTCAACGTCAGCTACTGAGCGAAAAGGTTTACAAAATTATCTAAGACTGATGAACCTTCTCTTACGTTTTAGATTTAATTTTTCTCAAAAATGCCAGTATACATTTAGATGCAATTTACGAACAATTTCAACAACTTCTCTTCCCGACTTTTCATTTTCCCAGTCGATTGAAAGAAAGGAATATCTTGTCGTGGGTGCAAGCCTATTGAACTGATGGTTTACAAGGTACGAAAATGACATTCAATCACTCTCAAGAAGTCTATCAAGATAATCATTTCACCAACTCTATTGTTACAGCCATTAGTTTGACAACCATATCTGCCATTGCTATCGGAGGAAATTTCCTGGTGTTGGTCTCTATTGGTATAAACCGAAACCTTCGCTCATCATCAGACCTCTTATTGGCAAATTTGGCCGTGGCAGACTTGGGCCAAGCACTCTTGGCGATTCCTTTTCGGATCATAGAATTTCTTCGCGCAGATGAACACGTGACATTTTTAATTCCTTGCCACATCGTGGCCTTGATTGCAATTCTCTTTGGAGGTGCTTCAAACATCAATATTTTGCTCGTGAGTATTGATAAGTTTGCAGCTATTATGAGTCCATTTAAATACAGCACAAGGGCCACCGGGAAAATATTCATTGCAAGCGTTGTTATGAACTGGGCTTGGTTGCTCGTCTTCACCGTTCTGCCCCTCGTGGGATGGGGGAGAGCTGAAAATAACATTTCTTCGCCGACCTGTCGTTTCACTATGATATTTAGTGGAGACTACCTTATAACCTGTTTCATCCTTGTTCATGGAATACCATTAACAACAACCATAATTCTCTACCTTTTTATTCTCAAAGCGGCTCTTCGACACTCCCGCGCCATAGCGGCTCAGGAATTTTGTCTCAGAACGAACGATGCCCGCGTCAATCATCGTTCCCTCGCTGATGAAGATACTCTTACGAACAGCGAACAACATGCGTACTACGAGAACAGAAATCTCCCTAAGCGCATGCGCTCACGCAGGCCCACTAGAGGTGCCCGAATGATAGCTGTATTAGTAGGCGTATTCATCCTTCTCAATCTTCCAATCGTCATGATTGACCTGGTTGAAATTTGGAACGGCCCTACTGTTCCTTCGGCGGTCGTCAGTGTCGCCGTATGTTTGATTTGCGCCAATTCGGCGATAAACTTCCTCATTTATGGTGGCTGGAATAGAGAATACAAGAGAACGTTTCGTATAATTTTTGCCTGCCTGTGGAATTTCGTTAAGAGGCCATTCTCAGCATCAAGGACTTAAATAACAATGACCATGTTAACTTGACGGCTATAGACATACAAGGAGTCAAAAATCTGAAAATTACCAACAGGAGAACAAGGGTTGCTAAGGCGACCGTTTTGCCGAAAGCAATTTTAAGGCAATGAGAAAGTCACGTTTTAAGTGAAACCTGACCACATTCACCGTCCGCAACAACTGTCAATCAACTGGCAGGTGTATAGCCTTCAGAAGCTTTCCGTTCAAACCAGAGGTTTTGGGGAACTTTAGATATCCGGCGACTCTTCGAGGAAAGGGCATTTAAGAATTTCATGTTGCCTGGCCATTAATAGTTTGTTCTTATTTTTCAGTTCGTGAAACTTCTACAAACTAGCCTAACTATACACAAATTGCCATGGATTAAACATTTCCGTTATGCGCTAGGGATCGTGGAGAACGGATAGAAGATGTACAAAAATTCAAAAAGCATGCGAAAAGCAACTGATGTATGGCCCTTTTTACGTACAGCTAGAAAAAAAAGGCACTGGGTTAGATGGAATTCCCTGTAAGCTCTTAAAACTCTGTAGCAGTATTGTCGGGCCGTCCTTGGCATACATTTTTAAGAGCTGTATAGAGTATGTGCACGGCGGCCATATTGGAGGACCAAAACAATTAAAGATATTTGCATAAAAATAACATTTATTGCCCAAAGGAATATCATTCTTTTGTTTCGGGCTTCCTATATGGCCGCCGTGCTGGAATCTTCCCAAGCGAATGGAAAATTGCCAAAGTCACTCCGATGTTTAAGAGAGGATCCAAGCGTGAACTAGGGAACCATCGACAAAAATCAGTATCGCCACTGGTCTCAAAAATGTTTCGAGAAAATTGTTTATCATCAACTTTATGAGTACCTTCAGGAAAATAGCCTCTTGAATACGTACCAATCTGGCTTTCGATCGATGCATAGCGCTCTAACAGCGCTACTTGAGACAACGAATAACTGCTCGTCAATTAACATTGACAACCGGTCTCTTAAATGGCGTGGTATTCATGATCTCAAAAAGGCCTACGATACAGTGCGATCATGAAATAACCTTGCGGAAACTTGCGAACTACGGGGTAGAT
>NC_090876.1:47166895-47169395 GCF_036669935.1 Montipora foliosa
AACGAGAATCTTATCACAAGAGGAATTCCACATTACCGTTTTCGAGTTTGAAACTCGTGGTAAACCTAAAGATGTCAAGTCTAGATATTCAAGACAATAATTAATTGGAAGTAAATTAGAGCCTTTCCTTGTACAGTTGAACCTCAATTATCCCAATTTCTCTATTATCCGGACTTTTTCTCCGGTCCCAATTCTCTCATGAATATTTTATTTAGTCATGATCAAGATTCGTAGCCATATTCTTTTTAAAACTACAGCGTTGAAAAATGAAGTAAAGACCTAAACAGCCTCAAATAACGTGACATAGCCCCTTTAAAACTCCCTTATATCATTTAATGAGCAATCACCAACGAAATCACGAAAATCACGCATGCGCATCCGTCATTCAGCTTCTGCCGCCTACGAATAAAATGTCAGTACATTTGTCTGATTGCCGCGCACGAGAAGTACTGGTGGCAGATCAGCCGATAACACCTCGAGCCAGCTCATGTACATTAACGGAGTCGTGACATCTTTGACGGGCACAGGAATTGAGATTACAACAAGCCTCGTGTCTTGAGTGCAATTCTGCCTCACCAGCTCTCCTATGCGGATTGTTCTTAGTACTTTCTGGTCTTCAATTGGGGCATCTCCGAGCTCACTCTTGACAGGTAGTCGCCTAAACGCGTCGATGCTTTCCTTCGATGGCTTTTTGTTGATACCCTCTGTCTGCTCCACGCAGTTTCCATCGATGCGGAATTTCTTCAGCAGATTAGCCAAACGCAACCTTTGCGGGCTGTAGTCGTGCTTCGAGCGGATGTCAGCGGAGAAGAACCTCAGCTTGCAGTTCTTCCAGGCGCGGTGCAGAGTCAGCAAGTAAGGTATCAAAACAGTGAGCCCACCATCATCATACACCCACCAAACGTCGATTGTTCCTCTCTGCTTCTCCTTTAACGCGATCTTCTCGATGGGTGATTTCGTTTCATCTTCAGGAATCTTCGAAGACTCCTTATCGGGGCTGGTAAGACTTTCCCTTTCTTCTTGTGTCTCCGCTTTCTTTGACTGAGAAGAACGTGGCTTCGACTTCGAGTACTCATCCTCGTCTATGATAGAATTTGACTCGTTGTCGCTGTCACCATCAACTAACTGCTCACCAATTTCTCTTTTCTGTTTCTCGTCCATGCGAAGAATTACCAAACCGTAGTTGAGATCGAAGACGTCGTTGATGACTCCAAGGTAGTCCACTACGTCATCTATGTTCTTCTTATCCGTCCAGTTCCTCTTGAAGCCCATGACCATGGTGTTTGGGCGCATCTTTCCAAGGCCGGCGAGATGCATCATGGACTGCACCCCCGCGCGGAGACTAGGAGCTACAGGAAAGAAAATGAGAAATCTGAATAATGAGTAAAGGACTGAGTGAAGGACCGACATTTAACGTCGTCAGAATTCTGTCGTCAGGTGGTGAATTTTCCTTTTGAATCATCTTGTTTGTGATGTAATGATCATTTTATCAGTAAGGAATTCCACCTTACCATTTTTTAGTTTTAAACTCAAGATTAACTAAAGATTTCTCCTAAACACCCCAAAATAACGTGACATAGCCCCTTTCAAATAAGATTTAAGATGAAAATAAAAGATTCAGTGTGAGAAACATGCACAGTACATGGCAGTGACTTGAGCCGGTATCTTCTGATTCACGCTACCACAGATATCTCCTAAACTAACGAGAGAAGCTGCTAAAAATTCCCCATTTCTAGAAGTATTTTGATCGAGATATTCATCTCAATTACTGAAGGGAAAGCAGTGCTTTGTGCATGGCCAGACCTAAAATTGATACCTTAATTTGTTTTTTTTCCATTTCTTTTTGTCTCATCTACGCAATATGGCAACGACAATGTCACAAAACAATCATATCATTGGTGAAAGGCGCTGACACACTGTGCATTTTTTTCGTGCAACTTGTCTCGCAACGCCATTTCTACAAACGCTCTCACATTACGAAACAAGTTGTTTTACGGGTGTTACATTGAGCGACGTTTCAATCAACTAGTCCCGTTTCGATGATCTCATGAGGATAAAGGAACAGTTTCATTGGCTGGTGCCGCAAACCGTTGCGATACAAGTTGCAGGACACATGTTACACTGCACAATTAAAAAATTCGGCGATGTAACCGTTGCGGAAAGTAGAACTCAATTCTACGTTCCGCAACGATTTCATCAACTGGTCTCTCAACGTTTTTGACCGTTGCAAGGTATGTTACTGGCATTGGGCGATGATTCGTGCAATTTGTTTAGCAATGGCGTTGCGAGACAAGTTGCACGAAAAATTGCACAGTGTAAAAATAATCGTGCTTCACGAATAATTTTCATGTTCAAATATTTGTTTATCCCTCTTATTTGATTTAGTTTCTTATACATGTACTATCTGGCTGTTTCTGAAATTAAAGTTTCTATTTTCACACGGAGTTTGTTTTGTTTTGCTAACTCCACTGTGAGGTTGAGACTTTGCTTTGTGAATTTC
>NC_090876.1:47179395-47184395 GCF_036669935.1 Montipora foliosa
TATCCGAGAAGACTTGAAAGTTGAACCATTTGCTGACGAAATTACAAAGGCAGCACTTTCTCCTCAGTTATTTTAATGAACCTCAGTCAGGGTTCCTGCTGGATTGTGTGAAAAACTGTATAAACTATACTAGGAGTATTCAAGGAGATTTCAAGAACCAGAAATTTAGTTTTCAAGGAGTGTTTGTGAGAAGATTTCTAAGCCATACATTGTGGTTCAGAGTTTTCTTTGCTGAAAAAGCCTACTTTGATATCCTCCACCTGGCATTTTCATTTATCAGACTGCAACTTCACATGAACACATATCATAAAACAAAATGGCCTCTGTTTAACAAAAGGATTCACAATGCATAACAAAAATTCTTTCTCACGTCCTGTGAGTGAAGTGTACGCACAGGCAGTTTAATTTTTGCATTTCATCTTTCCCCAGTTGTCAAATTTGGGCCCAATTTTTTGAAATTTCTCTTTAACTTAGTGTGATGAAATCTCAGAATTTTCAATTTGCACCCAAGCAAAAATAAGAGTTTTCAAGCAGTTTCCCAACAAATCCTTTATTCAAGCGCTGTGGGTTTAAGAGGGTTGAAGCTAGCCGGTCATTGTGCCAGACACCCAGAGGAAGAACCATCTAAACTAGTAATCTGGCAGCCCATAAGCAGACGCATGAACATGGGAAGACGAGCTGTTACCTATATAGACAATCTGAAAAGCGATATTTTACCAAAATTGCTTGTAATCTAGCAATCTGATTTGCTAATTTGCCCTTGTCGATAAGAGTCTAGACAACGTTGCTTGCGTCAATTTGTGACACGATGTCATAGCCAATCAGGAACGCTCATTTTGGGAAATAAACGCATCATATTGCGAGGAAGTTATAGTCAACTCTTGCTCTTTTTTGTGTCACGAGTTTGGTCACGCTCTGAAATAAACACTTTCTTTGGCGTTGAATATTGTGGTAAACAACAAATCGAAAGTGGTTCAGCGTTGTCTGTACTCTTATCGACAACGACATTCGTCGTCGCAGTGTTCACAATTTGTTGTGGGCTCACGAGGCGCACAACATTTTGACCACTGTGATGACGACTATCGTTGTTGACAAGAGTACAGACAACCCTGAACCACTTTCGATTTGTTAACTAGTTTGTATTAGTAATAGTTCAAGCACCCTCAAAGTCCAAAATTCCAGGGCTTTTCAAGGGCTTCAAGGAGTAGCACGAACCCAGTTAGTGTTGGTCCCACCCAGGTTTGAACCCACGATCTCCCCCACAAAAGTCCGATTCTCAACCAGTTGAGCCACCAGTCATCTTATCCCACTGACCCCTGGGGGTGAGACTTGATGGAATTCACTCTGTCTAACACCACAAGATTTTACTCGTCCACTGGGGGCGTCTTAAGTCGTTTGAAGTGTCCATGGGGTAAACAAACATTGGATAAGGTCTTTGTGAAGTCTGGAAAAATCAAGGTCCAGGAAAGTGAAATTGCAAAGGCTGAGGTTGATTTCACAAGCCAAGACCTTGACAATAGACCTCTTTACAGTAGTGTGCTTAGTTACCTGGCCTTTAAATGAAAGTGAGGCTGGTGTTGACTTTGTTATGATACAGACCTCCCTCCTTTTCTTATGTTAATGATGTTGTTGTCATCCTAATTAGATGAGGTTAAACAAAGTTTAACCAAGTAAACAACTAGGAGCGACTGCAGCCAATTGGTCAGTGGTTGTAGTATACTGGCGCATGCGTGGAATACCTCGTGCTTTGGGCTGTATCGCTTATTTATCAGTGTGGCGGGAAGTAGGAGCATTGTGTGTGGAGCGTTTAGCAGTTTTTGTTTTCTATATACAGTCTTCATTCCATAGATGTGTTCAAAACTGCTTTCCTGTTAGTCAGGATTCCTTTTGGGTCCAGTTACGGGTTTGTTTTGGGGGAAACGCAACTTCGGGCGAACTTGCGATCGAGTTGGGATAGCCGCCATGTTGGATTCTTGCAGCTTTATTTTTGGGCAACGTCAGTTCACGCAGCTTCAGTAAGCGTTTTTTACCATCGAGATCTTATGCAGGGCCCCGCTTCTTATTGCATAAAGCCATTCACGACCAGGCGGAATCATAGGCAGCCCAAGCTCGCGTCACTACAGACTGCCATTGAGAATTTAAACGTGTTATAAGACTTTGTATGGGAAATCAAATACCGTCGATTATAAAGCCTAAAAAATGCTCAATTTAACTTTCATTCAATAAAGTGAATAAAAATGACTCACCTTTGGTGTATTCTTGTGCCTTTTGGAGCTTATTACACCGTCTCGGGAATTCTGTGTTTTCAGTGTTTTCAATGTTCTAAGACGAAGTCAAGGCTGCACACTACGATTCCGACCCTTGTCAGCTCAGAGGTGGTTTCCGACTCGAAAATCCATCCCAGCCAAGATTTTTGTGAATGTTTCATCGTCAAAAAACCCCACACACTTGGCTGGAAATGAGCATTTTCTGCTTCGATTTCCACGATAGCTGATGAATTTAACTGCAACTGATGACCCGTGAAGACACGGAGATTGGGTCCGAGGTCAAATTAACTCCACCCGATGAGGTACAGTCATTACAACACTTACCCCGTGCCCACAGCGGCTTCTTGTAACAGCTCCATGGTTACGAGAAGGTGCTGTGGGGATGGGGTGGGGTTAATTTGACCTCGGACCCAAGCTCCGTGTCTTCACGGGTCATCAGTTGCAGTTAAATTCATCAGCTATCGTGGAAATCGAAGCAGAAAATGCTCATTTCCAGCCAAGTGTGTGGGGTTTTTTGACGATGAAACATTCACGGAGGTTCACAAATGATGTGGCTTTAGCTTTGCGTGAAAAAATCTTGGCTGGGATGGATTTTCGAGTCGCAAACCGCCTCTGAGCTGACAACGGTCAGAATCGTAGTGTGCAGCCTTGACTTCATTTTAGAACATTGAAAACACTGAAAACACAGAATTCCCGAAACGGTGTAATAAGCTCCAAAAGGCACAAGAATACACCAGAGGTGAGTCATTTTTATTCACTTTATTGAATGAAAGTTAAATTGAGCATTTTTTAGGCTTTATGATCG
The DNA here is from genome assembly GCF_036669935.1 of Montipora foliosa. NCBI lineage: Eukaryota > Metazoa > Cnidaria > Anthozoa > Scleractinia > Acroporidae > Montipora > Montipora foliosa. Next base: position 47,182,468 of record NC_090876.1, read on the forward strand.
ACGGTATTTGATTTCCCATACAAAGTCTTATAACGCGTTTAAATTCTCAACGGCTGTCTGTAGTGACGCGAGCTTGGGCTGCCTATGGCGGAATTTGCTTGGGCGCTGCGGTCATACATCACAGCGTGACCTTTGGCCATCTCCGATCCCCGTACAAGAATCACCTGGCGGGAAGCTTGTCTTCAACCGACCTTGGACAGCGTATCCTTTGCACAGTTTCATATGGGACAGGGCATTTCATGCATTTGGACTTAAGAGCTAACTAGCTTAGTTGTTAGGTGGCGTAGCGTCAATTTTAGCGTCTCACTCATATTCTGTCCGGCTTTTAGTGTTATGGCCGCGTCATAGGCTCTCTGATGCTTGGTTGTAGTTTGTTTCTAGTTTTGCTTTGGGCCATGAACTTGACTATAAGCATCTGTTATTTAGCTGGGCCACACGTACAACGTACACTTGTCTGGTAATATTATTGATAATACTATTACTATTCTCAAGAGGCTTCGGCCGTTGGTATATTAAGTGACGTGCATTGGAGTTTGCTTTATTTATGTATCGGCGTGGCGTTAGCGTGTATTTTTCTCTTTTCATTTGCTAGCATGTTGCGTGGACTTGTTTTGTACAGTTTTATGTAATTATGTAGTTTATTACAAGAAATGTTGATGTACATAGTAGGGAAAGCAGACTTGGGGATTTTAATTTAGTTTGTCCATGTTTTACGAGGGAAACAGATGGAGGGCATTCTTTTTCAGTATCAACTACTAGATTTTGGAATTCCCTTCCAAGAGATATAATTTTTCTATACTTATTTGTATATTATTACATTATACCTTTTAGACTGTTTTAGATATATTTATATTTAATTGTAGGAGGGCCACAAGTTTATCAGCCTTGGCTGTTACGTGCTCACCCTCGTAAAATAAAGTTGGTTGTTGTTATTGCGTGGCATTGTATTCCTTTTTTTTTTTTTGTATTGCGTGGCATTATATTAAATTTTTTTTTATTTTTTTTGTCATTGTAGGAGGGCCACAAGTTTATCAGCCTTAGCTGTTACGTGCTCACCCTCGTAAATTAAAGTTGGTTGTTGTTCTTGCGTGGCGTTGTATTCCTTTTTTTTTGTATTGCATGGCGTTATACTCCTTTTTTTGTATTGCGTGGCATTGTATTCTTTTTTTTTTTTTTTGTCTTTGTAGGTGGGCCACAAGTTTATCAGCCTTAGCTGTTACGTGCTCACCCTCATAAATTAAAGTTGGTTGTTGTTCTTGCATGGCGTTGTAGTCCTTTTTTTTTTGTATTGCCTGGCGTTATACTCCTTTTTTTTTTTGTATTGCGTGGCGTTATATTCTATTTTTTTTTTTGTATTGCGTGGCGTGGTATTCTTACGTTGTTTAGGGTTGCGTTGGGTCTTAGCGTTGCGTCGCTTTGTATTCTCAGCGTTGTTTTGCAGTGCATTGCATAGCGTTGCATTCTTAGCGTTGTTATCATTGCATTGTGTCTTAGCATTGCATTGCGTTGTATTCTCAGCGTTGTTAGCATTGCGCTGTATTCTTAGCGTTGTTGTCTAGTGTGTGTTGTTTCCCCAGTCCACTTCTGCCCCATTACACCCCTATCTACAGGATGAGCAGTCAGCAGCTCCAGTTGTTAGGCGGTCTTTTAGAAACGGTCAGCGGTCTACACATCTCACATGCACCACGGCGGTATGTCACCATGTGGCTAGCGGAGCGGTTAGTTGCTGGTTGTTTGGGATTGCATTCCCCCTCCCTCCCCCCTCTTTATATATATATACATATATATATGTATCTTGGCAGTTGGGGGTTGGTGTAGTCTTGCAGGGTTGCAGTCTTGTCAGCTCATTTTATATGCCAGTTGTTAGGGGTTGGGTTGCTGGCCAACGGCACGTTAGTTCTGGGCACCTGACCTCCACTTGTGCCAAC
>NC_090876.1:47189395-47191895 GCF_036669935.1 Montipora foliosa
TCTACTTTTTACGTGTCAGTTGTAAAATATGAAAGGTTTATACACAATTAGTATATACTCAGTCAGTGATCTTGGTGTTTCAAGCAATCCGACTGGTTCACTATCTTGGAGTAATTGAGCATTATTTACTCCCATCAGAGTGAATAATGCATGATCCAAACAAGACAAATTGACCAGCGTAAGCTCGCCAGCATTTCTGAATCGGAAATATTGAGAATACACATGATGCTGTGCTATAGAATACAAAGAGGGCCACAAAATTTGGCCTGTAAGTTTTCAAAGGTAAGAGAAGAGTTCATACTTTTGCCAACCAGTGTTTGAGTTAGTTTTTCCAGATGATTATTGCTGAAACTTAAACAATCTTCATGGCAACAATTTGTTTGGCTGGTCGCCCAGCAAAACGAATTTGTTACTGAAATTGAGGAATTTTTAAAAAAAAAGTATAAGAAGGTTCTACATGGCTGCAAGGAAACAAGACAGGTCATTTTACAACAAATTAGCCCTAACTTCAATAAGAGCCACCATTTCATGTGGATCCTTTACCAACTACACTTTCAATTTCCATTTCAAATGAAGCTCTAAAACTTTGATCGAATGGTGAAAATGTTTTAACAAGCAGACTTTCCATTTAGATTGCTGATTTTAAAGGTGTTAAATGACCATTTTGCTGTTTGTGACAAGGATGTTTATTTAGATTTGCTATGTTTGAAGCTTCTGTAAACACTTTGCGCATGCTTTGTGTCGTTTGCATGTTTTCCACACATGAATTGAAATGTCAATTACATCAACTTTGGAAGGATTTCTACCGCAAATGTTGTTGAGATCACTTCGTGTGTATATATTAAAACAATTATTATTCTTTTCAATCTCGGTGAATAGTTGCAGAATATTCACCTCAATTTCAAAGAATGATTCTTAACCCTTTCACTCCTGTGGGGTTCCCCATTGACGAGTAAAATCGTCTGGCGTTAGACAGAGTAAAATCTGTAAGTGTCACTCTTGGGAGTGAAAGGCATTTTTTCAATGAAAAAAATTGTTTTCAACGAGATACAAAGCCTGAGAATTTAGCTTGTCATCGCTTGTCACTCGTCATTTCAGTTATACAATCAAATAAAGGACATTTGGCTGGCTTTCTGTCCTGTATACATCGTTCGCAAGGGTCCTGAAGGACAGATGATGCATTTTTGTAGAAACACTCTTACCAGATAAAATTGAATCAAAATAACACCTTTTTGTAGTGGAATAATAAATCTCATATTCGATGGTTTAACATATAATACTCGCGGACATTATGCTCATTGCTGATATTTTCCCTCGCAACTCGCAAAATATTCGCGCGTATTATATGTTAAACCATCGAATAAGATGTATTTATTTTCACATTTCTTTTTTTTTGTTGTATTCTGAAGTCGGCCATCTTGAAGGGAACACGTAGCACTGAAATGTTCTATGGGGAGGGGAGGGAAGGGGGAACACACAGCACTACAGTAAACACCCACATATAAGAACACTTTTTTCAGGTTTAAGGCTGATGGTGTTCTTATTTGAGGGGTGCTTAGTGAGAAATAAGCTCGAAAGTTTTCATAAAATGTTCTTAAAACTGGTTTCAGAAATACTTCAAATTATATATTACTGGAGGTTTAATTAACATATAATGCTGTTTTGTGATATATTTTATAGTTTGCAATGGTTCTGAACACCATAGTACTTTGATATAAGTTACTGTACTGCATTTTTTTCCTCATACATACATACATACATACATACTTAATTGACCGCTCCCCATAGGGGCTTTTCAGGGCCAATGAAACACAACGAAACGACGGAACAGAACAACAACAACTGTTAAGAATCCCAACTGGCCGGAGGCAAACCAGTTGTCTATTTACAAGTGCAGCTGGGAAGTTGAACCAGGGACTACCAGGATCAAAATTCAACGGGTGGTCAGAGCGGGTCTTGAACCCGGGATCTCTGGATCTCAAGGCAAGCGCCCTAACCATTGGGCCACACTGCCCCCTCCTCCAAATACTGTTTCTCTTTGTATTAAGAACATGTTTTATTTATCAGGCTGAATTTGTTCTTATTTATATGGTGCTTTATTGGTCAAATTTCAGCCTGATGTTCTTAATCCACTTGTTCTTATGTGTGGGTGTTTACTGTAGTAGTGTCCAGTATTCGAGGGAACAGATAACACGGGGAAACCAAAAACACTGTGACACTGCTATACAGTATTTGATGGGAAAAATAAAACACAAATCTGTTAACTTGTCGGCGAAACAAATCAAGTTTTCATCAAACCAAGCAATATTGTTATCTTCAGGATGCAAAATGAGTTTCATGTACTTAACTGCTACTTGAAAAACCAGCATAATATATTAACATTCTTATTATTTATCCACGCGTAAGATTTGAATTTGAAGAGACTCTAGAGTCGTCTGGACGTCTATTTCACCAACAGTTCACTTTGAAAATGAGCTCTTCTTCAAGATAACGCTCAACT
>NC_090876.1:47196895-47226895 GCF_036669935.1 Montipora foliosa
AAAGACTGCTGTTCGTTTTTCACACGCCCAATGATGTATAGACTGTATATATAGCTTTCATGATATAAATTTGTTGACTATTGCTACGTCATAATACGTCATATCCAAGATGGCGCTCTCCAAGTCAAGAAAAAGGCAACTTCAAAGTGCTCTTGTCACGTTTCAACAGGGAATTGGACAAAACGGCAATTATTTCGAATTCCTGTTTCTTGTCTGTTTCTTGCATGTACTCAAATAATTAAAAGTATCTTAATTATTCCAAGAGATCATCTCACTGAGATGTTCAGAATCTTCCGGTTTTGTGTGGAATAACATTTCTATTTCATCCTTTGGTTTAATGGACTTTTATTAGTTCTTTATTTGATTTCCTTTATCGCGTGATTAGCCTTAGATCACAGTTTAGAATGTTGCGTTGGTAGTTTTCTGTTCGAACCACATAAGAGGTAAGAATACACAAGAACACTCAGCCACACAGCTTAAGAAATTCATGTTCGTAAACGTCTATTTCCAGTTTCGAATTGAAGATTTCAAGTTTTTTATTGCTACAGCAAGTTCCAGGAAGTTCCGAAATAAACTGCGAGTATTGCAATATCAGTCTGTTCTGACACCGTGGGTTGACTTGGCTTACGACTATAACACTACCTCGTAGCCTACAAACACATCCATGCATATGCCATGCAGTGCCTTTCCATACTTTCCACGCCGATAAGGCCAGACAAATCTCAATTTACTCGAAAAAAAAGCGGCGACAACAGTCGAGAATCAAGAAATCACAGTCCTTCAATAAGCGTTTCTTGTTTTGACCCGAAAGCCTCGTTTTCGTGCCTTCTTAAACTAACACCGCTGAGACGTGGGCTCAACTGTAACAACAGCTATTACCAGGAGCCCATCCTGGAGCGTGCAACTTCCATACAGCGTCTGTGAAACGGCGTTTTCACAAGTAGGTTTATTTTTAGACTAGCCCTTCCCGCGAATTAGGTGAAAAAACAAAGTCAGTTACGGTTCGGTGACCCTATGACGTCAGCTTAATTTCTTGTAATTGGTCATCGGGCTCCTGTGGGAGTCTCATTAGCGGGAAATTCAATCTAAAAATAGCCTTACTTGTGAAAACGCCGTTGCACAAGTATAGTTAAGTTGCACGCTCCGGGTGATGGGCTCCTGCCATTACAAACTCTAGTTTGATTGTCCACTACACCTCACTGTGTAAATAGTTTATCCCGAAGTCAAAAGAACTAAGTAGTGTTTCGTTTCCGGACTCAGCAGCTTTGGGGATGATGAGAAATATACGGCATTCGAGCTCGATCCCCTGGCCTGCTTCTTCCATTCTAGGAGTTACCAGGAGCACCTGTTGAATTCCTAGGCTTTTTTCTTTATTAGTTTTGGATTGGCCCAGCCAGCATTACTTCTGGGAAAATCCAGTTTCCGTGCCTTCAATACCACCCAATTCAGTGCCCTCTGGGTTTTATTAAACACGTACCACAGGCAACCCAGTTTACGCTCACGGCGCGTCTAGTTTATAATTGCGAATATTGCAAATAGGATAGATATACATTAAGAGATAAATCGTAGGTCAACGCAAAGGTGATAGCGAAGCGAAATTAACTCAAAACGCTTTTCGCGTTGTGTTGTCGATCTCAACCTTTTTTCACACGACTGTTGGTCGCTTGATGATCCCTTTTTACAAGGCAACGCGCCTTACCGTGGCCACCCAACAAATTTTCACATTTGACAATTACTTGTAAATACGTCAACTCAACAACCCATGCAACGGTGTTCAACTTACAACTGTACAAACTTTGCAAGGAGGCGTGACTGTCAATCAAATTCACACATCCTGGTTGGTGGTCAATGTGTAAAAAACGTTCTTAGGTGGCCACGGTAAGGCGCGTCGCACTGTAAATACCCCAAAAATGTTAATAGGATTTGAAGAAAATCAATTTGTTGCGAATCTTTCATTATGAAAAACGCACCGCGAGATGTGGACGATGTGAACCCAATAAAAATTACGTGTAAAAGCGACTGAAGGTTCTGAAAGGAAGAGTGTATTCAAAACCTAAACAGTCAAGCTAAAAACCACTGAATAAAACGAACTCTCGATAACATCACTACTTTAATATTTATACACGCACTTAATGAGCGTCTTCGTGTAAATCTTCATCGCATATGCAAAAAAGTTGCATGTAATTTTTTTACACGTGCATTCGTGCATTTTTTTTACTCGCGTGTTTTGCGCGTGTAAATTGAGTGAAAACACGCGTGTAATGCTGACATACCCGCGGCCTGTACTGTATACTCTCTCCTCGCCCCTAGATATAGCTTCTGGCGTCTCTCAAGGGTCAATATAAGGGCCCCTGCTCTTTATATTGCACATAAACTGAACGTGTCCGCCTGCATCTGCTTTTCACAAGTTCTGCTCTATGCAGATGATACAGTGTTGTTTTTTGCCGTTAAAACGGCTATTGAGTTAGAAGCAAGCCTTAACACAGATATCAACCGTATTTATTCGTGGATGCAAGAAAATAAGCTTTTTTTGAATATGAGCAAGACTGAATATGTAATTTGTGGCTCACCCCAACGGCTAAAGCGAGAGGATAGCATAAGCTCATCCTGCGATGGATCTTCTTTGACAGAATCTGAGTCTTTTAGTTTAAATATCTTGGAGTCGTGATTGATGAGCACTTGAGTTTGAACAATCATATTGGGCATGCGGTCTCGAAGAAATTGGGTATTTTTAGGCGTTTGAGAATCTCTATTTCCATGGCCGCAGCTGAACGCCTCTACGAGACGATGATTTTACTCATTTTGGACTATTCTGATGTGGTCTAGCACGGGTGTGGAAAAGGTAATTCCGGGGTGCTTACCACTTAAGCTTAGCCAACTAATCCGGATGGAATGATCCGGCGTTGCATAAAGGTAAGCGATTTTCCGAGTTTATTGACCAACCGGATGAGAATTGCCATCTTGTGAAAAGGGGCCTGGAAACGGAATGATTCTGGCAATTGGTAAGGGAATTTCCCGAATTCCATTGCGAACGGAAAAAGTGGACTACCTCTGGAGGTTTTCCACAATTTCCAAAAATGTTTTCCGGAAAATTGTCTTTCCACTTGACCTCAAATCGAAATTTGCGGATATTTTGGCTAAATGGTAAGCACGCCTAATGTACTCGCGAGTTTACAGCAGAGAGCTGCGAAGTTCTGGTCTCGATACTAAAGAGCTGAATGCTACTTTGGGTATAGCGTCGTTGATTAATAGGCGAAAACTTCATATACTCAAGTAGTTTAAGGCCTGGGTGTAAAATACGTTCGGAAAATATGGTTGATCGGCTATATCCCACTAGATTGCCTGGAACGAAATGAAATCTCTCTTGAAGATAAGAAATGTTGTCCTCTTTTGCCTTAACATGTAATATTAATCACGTGACAAGTCACGTGATCAAAATTTTACAATATCGTAAATCAGCGAATCGGTGGCGAATTTCATTGCTATCTGACATATCTAAACTTCTACGCTTGGAATGATCTTCCTCGAGTTTCAAAATTGGAATTATAATTTATCAAAGCTCGAATTTTGGACTCAAAGGTGACTAGTCATTCCAAACGTGAACAGATGGAAATAGTTAATTTGCTTAGAAAAGCGTTCTCATTTGATATCATATACTAAAACCGTCACCTTTTCTCCAAAAACGTGCTATTTTTCGACAAATGGTCACGTGACACGTCACGTGACTAAGAAGGTTGCTTATAAAACTTCAGAATGTTAAGGACAGCGAGAAATTCTGTCATTCAGCTGGCCAATTATATCACGAATTAACCATTTTTACCAATTAAAGCCCTTGACCCAGGCCTAAGAGTATTGTCTTGTTAACTGAAAAATGCCTTGATGGTTCAGTACCACCTTATTTGAAAAAGTATTTTAATTTAAATGCTTCTGTACACACATTTACGACTAGACGCTGTAATGACATTCACGAGGTGAGGCCCTGCCAGGAAGGGGGGCGGGGGGTCCCTAGTCGCTTGTCTGAATTTTAAAAGATCTCGTGTCGTTGCTTTGTCAATGTTTCAAGTTGCTGTGACCGTTGCTGTCGGAAATTTAAAGAAAGGATGTCGTTTGTCGCGATTTCACTTTAAGTGCTGTCGCTACTTTTTAGTCCATGCGGCTTGTCGGAATTTAGGAATGAAGGGGTAGTTTCTAAAGAAACTGTGGTGCTGCGTCGGTGGGGAAGTAGTATACAAAAATTTTTGGTTTATCAACGGAGTTGATAATGTAAATTGACCACCGTACAGAGATTATAAAAGCTGACGTTTCGAGCGTTAGCCCTTCGTCAGAGCGAATCGAGGGATTATGGGTTACGTGTAGTTTTTATAGTAGAGTAGGAGCTACGCTATTGGTGGTAACATGGCAACGTGAAAAGTAGGAATATATTAGTTAAATGAAAAGCGTTCGTTAATACCGTGAGGATTAAGGGTGCCGATTTGAAAGATAAATTTTTGTTCCAGATTCTTGCGGCTTTCCGTCGTACCTAGATGTAGGGAAAGGCCGCAGATAGCCATGTGTTTTTTGGAGTGGTTAGGCAGATTAAAATGGCGAGCGACTGGCTTAGATGCATCCTTGTCATTCTTCTCAACATCGCGAAGGTGTTCGCGGAATCGGTCACCCAGTCGTCTACCTGTCTCACCAATGCATAGCAAGATATCGGGACCTAAGCGATCTGTTAAGATCACCGATCGTTTCACATGTACCTCCGCAAATGTCATTTATTGCATAACCTGTACGTTATGCAATAAATTATACATTGGTGAGACAGGTAGACGACTAGGTGACCGATTCCGCGAACACCTTCGCGATGTTGAGAAGAATGACAAGGATGCATCTAAGCCAGTCGCTCGCCATTTTAATCTGCCTAACCACTCCAAAAAACACATGGCTATCTGCGGCCTTTCCCTACATCTAGGTACGACGGAAAGCCGCAAGAATCTGGAACAAAAATTTATCTTTCAAATCGGCACCCTTAATCCTCACGGTATTAACGAACGCTTTTCATTTAACTAATATATTCCTACTTTTCACGTTGCCATGTTACCACCAATAGCGTAGCTCCTACTCTACTATAAAAACTACACGTAACCCATAATCCCTCGATTCGCTCTGACGAAGGGCTAACGCTCGAAACGTCAGCTTTTATAATCTCTGTACGGTGGTCAATTTACATTATCAACTCCGTTGATAAACCAAAAATTTTTGTCGGAATTTACCCTGGCAGAGCCTCTGAGGTCGCCAAGAGATCTTTTTTTATTTTACTGGTGTGATGGAATTTAACAGACTCCCCGTCAGTTAAATCAGGAGAATCCTCCATTGAATTCGTGTTGAATTCTCAAGGGAAACTAAAGACTTCTTCCTCAACTAAATTGTTATGAGAAGATATACATCTCCTCTTATAGATATGGGCCATGTAACAGTTTTCTTAGTGTTTTTTACCTTTTAGACTTTTTTTACTTATGTATTTTAATAACAGGACCCCCTTTGATTCCAGTAATTGTTACAGTGACGGGGTTATCCCGTATCATTATAATAATAATAATAATTATTAGTATTAGTAGTAGTATTAGTATTAGTATTAGTATACTATTATTAATTTATTATATTTCCCCTTATTGAAGGGCACAATGGTAATCAGCGACTGTCTGCTTTTCGAAAGAAAATCATTGCTTATCAGCGATTGTTGCTTTCTCGCTTGTCTTGTCAGTTCGGCTCCGCACAATTGCACCGAATACCTACGACAGCATTGACCTACAACCTCCGAAGCCTTTCATGTGACCGATTGCAAAAACCCTATGAAAGCTGTAAGAGGTAATAATCGCTCAACATTTAAAGTAACACTCACCTTTGGAAGCGAAAATCGAACAAGGTTAACCGCCTGTGAATGTTATTCGTGCTTTCAAAGGGGAGAGTGAAGACAACAGATCGTGAAGGCATGCGAGAGGAAAGAACAACCACAGTGTGACGTATGCATGACGTAAGTGCACATTTAGCGCTTCTAGTGGTCAAACTAAAAAAACAGTGGCTAATATAAAATGTGGCGTTTTATTATTCTACTGCAGTCAGCAGAGTACAGATTCTACGAGTACAAATATCTCATGATATTTGTACTCCAGAAGACCAGTTTGACCAGTTTTTCACAGACGTATTAGTCTTACGACAGAGGTAAATATGGCTGAAAACGCTAATTTTTCTCCAAAAGAAAACAATGAATGCTTGCTAAAGTTTGAGGTTTTTGGAGAAAACGAGTTCCTAGAGACAAGCAACAACGTACACGACTCTTAACTTTCTCTTTTTAATGCCGGAAGAAAACCGAAACGTAAATACGATAAAAAGAGACAAGTGTCCTCAATGTATTAAAACGGTGGTGCAAGTCAGTAAAAGAAGCAAGGACCATTGAAGTGTCAAAATTCAAACGTGCATTCGACAACTCAAACATTAAAAGTTGGGGTTAGGGTTGGGGTTGATATTGATTGAAAAATGAACGTCATATATAGTAGAATAAAAGGAATATTACAGTTGAAAAACGAAGGTCGTTTGTAAAGACGAGTTACAAATAGAAGTAAAGATATTCCTCAAGAGGAACTTGACAACCTTTTATGTCATTTCTTCATCAAAGTCAGTTTTTCTCGTCTGGAAGTTTACTTGGAAACCGAGATCAGAATTATGATCCCAGTAGACCTTACAATATTTTCCTTACATGTATTTATGCAGGCGTTCGAAATAAAATGCATGACGCTTTGTTCGACGACTCGATTGACAGGTTTGACTAGTTTTTGTCTTTGACCAATCAACAGCAACTTATGATAAGCGCTCGAAACCTGGATGGTCACTCGCTGAATAGTCACGTGAGAGTTTGTCACGCGAGGAAGTTTAAGTCTTCTATTTTCCGACCGAGTTTAAGGGGGTGGCTCTTAATTAACTACCAAACCGTTGCTATGGACCCCCTCAAATAGTCATTTCTCGAATTCCTTTCACCCTACAGTTATCCTTTTTTGCCAAGCGTGTTCTATTTAAAATTCTTTTGTCTGCTTTATCTCACAACCATATTTGGTAAATCATGTGACCAAAACAGTAAATGCCTAAAAACCCAGCGAATTAACTCTTTTCTTCACAAATTTCCAACGCAACAGTATGAGAACATTCTAACACAATCTGTAGCATGGGTTTTAAAAGAAATCATAACTCAAAAATCATCACTTCGTAAGGCCCTCTTTTGATACACTTTTCAAAATATCAGCTTCTTTTTTTGTCCAAATAGAAATTCCATGCTACAGTTTACGAAAAATGATGCGACGGTTTCCATCCGGTGAAAAAACCGCCGCTTACTTTCGTTTCCTGAGAGCTTTTACCTGTTTTTCACTGAAATTCACGGCAGAGGACTCGGACTAGATGCGCATGTGCCTTCTGATTAAAGTGACGTCAGATTTCCGATGAAAAAGGTACTTCAAAGAACCATCAAAGCAACCTTTTTGTAGGGTTCTTGACTAAAAAGCTTCCTTAGCATCCATTCCCTTCCTGTAGTGACACCCCCCTTAAGTCTCTCATTGGACGATTTAGTGTGTAGTCTTGTATTTTGACTTAAGGACGGTGCCTAGTATTGTTATTGCGCATACGTTGTGCGCATCTCCAGATACTCGGATTTCCTATCGCCGATGCTTACTAATACGGGGATAATTTTGCGCGGTTTAAATTTATCCGGAGAAAGTAGATCTTAGCAAGTACTCTTGGTATCCAAAAAGAAAATTAGGGGTAACCATGCATTTTTGAGACATAATTAAGCTTCAATTTGAGAAAGAACGCCATACATTGCTTTGTATTTTAAAGCTTTTTGCAAATATTATTCATGAATTATCTTTGAAAAATGCGTGGTTACCCCCATTTTTTGGGGGGGATTTCAATAACACTTGATAAGAGCTACATTTCCTACATAATCACACACCGGGGCAAAAATATCTTTAATTAGTAGGCACCGTCCTTAAAGCGCGACTCAAAAATATCCCACGGTATTACACACTACATCGTCCAATAAAGCATAATTATTTTCGACAAAGTTACACTTTTCAGACCTCACAGAAAAATAGCCAATGATCACTGGGGTTACAATTGATGGATACGAGGAAAATCAAACGGTCCCCGTTTTATAACGTGCGTTGCCCACGTTAAAAGCGTCGATTTGTTCGACGTCCATATCTGGACCACGTGGCACGAATGATGAACCGCAATTTCAAGATTAAATATCAAAGCAACAGGATGTAAATGTTGGCTATATGGTTCATATGGGGTAGAAACTTAGCACTTCACATTACACTCTAATCCTTAGGATTTGTAGTCTGTCAATAGCCTCTCAACCTCCTCAAACATCGGAGAGGAGCTCCTCTTCAATTTTTTTAGGGAAGGGGACGGCTGTACACAGGCTATAGGATTTGCTGCCCAGCAATCAGATTAGTATCAATAAGCATTTTTATGATAATCTTCAAGGGAAAGTATTTTTAAAATTATCAGCAACGTTTCAGCACTACTTCTAAATTTGAGCATTCGAGCACTACATTGTATTTTAAACACTCTTTTGAAGCCTAACCATCGAAAATCAACTGCAAGTATATTACAAGATAACTTCCCTTGTGGATTTAAAGATTGTGACTTAATCTGGTCTCGCCTCAAGCAATGGACTGAGGGTGAGTTCCATTGACCCTATATTCCGGAAGAAGAATACGTGGAGTGATGATTTATGACAGGTGTTTGACAATTTTAAGGAAGCTACGGTCATTGCAGCCAGCGGATAATCATGATTTACCCATCATCCATCTGGAGAGTTAGGCAAAGCGGAGGAAATCATAACGCAGCAAAAAATATTTAAAAGAGTATTGTTTTTGGGTGGATTTCAACTGATCGAAAGATGTTTTCATCTACCGGAATCAGTCCTCAGGTATCTTTTGAATTTGATCGCTGAGAGAAATATAATAATTTGATTTTTGTTGGTCAATTTCTTACCATGTCGAATGCATGTTTTCATTCACCTATACTAAAAGGTTCCGGAAATTTTACAGAATTTAATTGAATAAGTGTTTTTTTTTTCATTGAACATCTCCTTGTTCCAACTGATAATGTAATATCAGCCCTATGGACCAATGTAAAACGACAAACTGTACCGGCTTTACAAAGGAGCAAGGATGGCACAGTTGGTTAGTGCGCGGCCTTGGTGCAAGAGGTCCTGAGTTCGATTCCCGGATCTCGCATCCTTGTTTCGACTTCTTTCCTTTCCGTGTAGCTAAGTAGCTTTAAATACCCGTAAAACGGAGCACTGATGGAGAGGGGGGAGTAAAATGAGCGCACCGTCGACCTCAGGTTTGTCAGTTGAATTACTGTTACGAGTTATCGACGTTAAATATGGTTGCTTTACTTTACTTTACTTTACATGTATTAAACCGGAAGGCAATAGTTACGTCTCCAAGAATCTTTATGTCGAGCTGGAAAGAAAACATGCATTTGTTTTATTTCAAAGGTCAATCATGCTCCTGTCCTTTTGCAGTAGACCTGTCATCATTCCTTTGAGAGCTTTTGAACCAAAGTGCATTTGGAATGCACCATTTCAAATATACAATCATGTACCCAATACCTCCCCCCCCCCCCCCCCCCTCTTGGATGAGGTTGTTTGAAGGGATTATTAGTAAATTTCCAGCTGACATCTTTAACCTTGCTATTTTTTGTTTGTATTGCACAAAATGGTCTTTCTTTCTGAGGAGAAAAAGAGATGTGAGATGTTTGCTTATTTCTGAGGCGCCCATTATGTTGGTCCTTTGATCATGTTCTTCTTAAGAGTAAATTGTTAAAGGCCACATGCCAGTTTGGTGGGAGAGCGGGTGGACTTCAGATGGAATGGCCTAATTTTCTGTATTTATAAATGTGATTATAGGCTGGAGGAATCCTACCTCAAGTTACAGCACTGCTAAACAACTTAAAAAACACATCCATGGGAAGATATATGTCGTACGCTCAGAAAAAAAGGCACCATGCTACAAAAGAGAAATCTAGGACAGAACAGAATACAGTAGCAGAATCGTGTCCAGACAATGTCCTAAAAGTGAGTTCAAACAAGTAACTTTAAAGGTTTTTTTTTTCATAAACATTAATTTTGAAGCACAGAAATTGGTCCTAACATCAAACGAGTAGAGCATTCTGCCTGATCTACTCATTTGATAGAATAAAATTTCTGCACTTTATTCACTCACCTATGTAGCGCCACAGGTTTTTCTAGAAACTAACCCTTTTGGCCTAGCAGTTTATTGGATTCAAGTTATTGAAGTGGAATAAGGAAGATAATCATATTAAAATATGCTAAAAATCGAACCATTCTTAAGCATAGTTTAATAGTATATTCTATTCTATTCTAGATAGTCTTTTTCTCCCTCCTGTTGTTGTTATTGTTATTGTTTTGAACTGTTGTTGTTGTTGTAGTATAATTTGTACATTTGATCTTATTATTTTTGTAATAAGTAAACTTATTTTTGACAACAATTATTGAACTACTTCTTTCAGGTTTTAAGAAAACAGCACAAAAAGAACAATAATAGTTTTAATTATACAGTTGAACTTTGAGTTACTGTATGGCATTGTGACAGATAACTTTGTAAATTATCTTAGAGGGGGAGATTCAGAAAATTATTGACCTATCAATGTTAATATTGATATGTATCCAGGATTCTTATGCAATGTTTCTGGATGAACTTGGTGTAACGTCGGTTCCAGCTGAAGTATTGACACAGCTTTCCAATCCTCTGTCTGTCTGTCAATGTAACGCAAATAACAACAGCCCATGGAATGTGTCCTATGTGTCGTCAGAATCTTTCTTCAAAAACAAGCATGGTGAGATGTATTAATAATAATTATTATTTTGACACATTCAGCAGTAACTATGTCTTTTAATTGATTTGCTTTTAAACATAGCTCTTGTAGGCAGTGTGGCCCAGTGGTTAGGGCGCTTGCTTTGAGATCCGAAGATCCTGGGTTCAAGACCCGCTCTGACCACTTGTTGAAATTCATCCCGTATTCCCCGGTTCAGCTTTCCAGCTGCAATTGTAAATAGCCAACTGGTTTGCCTCTGGCCAGTCGGAATTCTTAACAGTTCTTGTTGTTCTTTTCCATCGTTTCATTGTGTTTCATTGGCCCTGAAAAGCCCCTATGGGGAGTGGTCAATTAAGTATTTATTGTATTATATTCTATTCTATTCAGCTCATCAATAAAGATGGAAGGGGTCAGGAAGTATCCATGGGATTCGCAGCCAGTCAAATCATCCTCCACCCAATCTAGTTCCTAGAGTCCACTTTTCTTTTAGTCAGCACCAAGAACAGGGACTCTGGCTACTTCCAATTTATGCACAGTCACAGACTGTAACTGTTGACAACCACTACTGTTTCAAATTTATGAGCATGTGTGGACGAGCTGGAAGTCCTTGATTTGTGGGCTTCCTACCTTGGAAGTGGCCAGAGTCCGTGTTCTTGTTGCTGACCAAAAGAAAAGCGGACTCTGGGGATGACATTGTCCTCCACCATGACAGACATTGCCATGCTCAGCAAGGGGGTAGAGAAAGAAAACCATTAGACACTACTTGCAAGCAAGCAATGTGATCAGAAGGAGTCCTCTGCAAAAATTCCTGGTCTACCTTACAGGATGACCAGCATTTTGTGCCACAGGCTAACCATGAGCATTCTGTCATTTTGCCACATTCATCACTTTTTTACAGCTGCTAATAATGGAATGAATTCCCTGGGGAGGCATTTGCAGTTACATGTTCAGTAGGCTAACATTCAGTGTATTTTCTCACTAAGTGCTGCCATGACATGGGTATAATTTAGCACCATTCTCAGAATTAATCGTATGACATTAAACAGAGATATATACATGTACATCATTATTATTATTCAACACATTGTGAGAATGTCCAAATATGTTCATAGCACGCTAAATATTTGTCGTGTGTACTCAGCAGATATCCTGGGATGTACGTAATTTTGTGTGTCGTGGAGAAAAATGGTATTTTTTCCAGCTTTTTTTCCCGATAAACACAAAAAAATTGTGCTTTGTCATCAATATGTTGAAATATAAAACAATTAACAATTATTCCTCGAGCGCGAATGGGCTATTGACCCAGAGGCCATGAGGGCGAGAGGAATAATTGTTTTAGTAAAATCCAACTAGTTGGTCAAAAAAATATCGAGACAAAACATCTTTCGCTAGTTAAAGCTAGACTTTAATTGTTGTTTTGGTTTTCAAAGCCGGCGCTTTTCGCTACTAGTGGGCTATAACAAATAGCCTACTAGTAGCTCAACCAATCAAAACGCAGCATTGATAATAGACCACTAGTTGGATTTTACTAATAATTATTCCTGCTCAATCTTGTGGAAAATCGCCTGATTTTAGCCAACTCGACCTACAGCCTCGTTGGCTTAAGTATAAGGCGATATTCCACGTTAAATAACATGATAGAAGTTTTACCTATGTACTCTGTTGTTCATGTATTTCTCATAACAGGGTTTTCAAGTTTAACATTGTGCAGGCCCAATCCTTCGAGGATCAAGTCAACGATCTTTACCTCTTTTACAAAGCTACCCTGGTTACACACATCATGTAAGTTTTCTTCAAACGTAAAACATGTGCCTAAAAGTGTATAAAATGCTAAAATGTCGCTGCCAGAAATACAGTGTACAAATGTACATGTTCCCTACAAAATTAATACCTAACAATAAATTTTTTGTCAAGAATGTTTTTTTTGTTTGGTGGTTTGATGTTGAATTGAATAATTAATGGCGACTCTCTGTGGTTTATTTCACATTTCAAATTTCTGATTTTGTTGTTTGATTTATATTTTTGTTACATTAAATTAATTGTAGCTCATAACATTGGTGTGAGACGAGGTTATCATTCCATTTCTTTGAGACGAATACAGCAGCTTGAGGAAAAAGCAAATGCAGAAGAAAACAATCCTAGGGCACAGGCAGAATATTTAAAGGTTGGAACCTTCAGATTTATTTTATAGGGTATTTGAATGAAAATTACATTTTAATATTACTACTTTTAATAATGATTATGATTGTAACAACAATGACATGAGCTCAGGACTGTGGTGATTTTTACAAGTGTCATAATAAATTAATGATTAGATAATTATTGTTTAACAAATTAAAAAGAAAAATCTTTACCGTGCTTGTTTCCTTTATATTGCATGCAAACTAGGTCATTACAAGAGTATGATGTAAGTCCCATAGGTAAATCACAGAGTTTTCTATATTGGTAGTAGTCTTTTCCATTCGGCTGGCGGAATATCAGAATCCAAAATTGAAACATGGCATGATAACATTCTGTAATTTCCAAGTTTACTTTTTAACTGTTTCTTTGTGTTTTCTAATGAAGGCTTTAGTCCAGGAGGATCCTAACTATGTGATACAGAGATACGAAAGTGGCAAATATGCGGTCGATGACTCAGTCACTAAAGAATACTTACTGGTATTGATTTTTAAATTTGTTATCTATTTAGATCCTTTGTCACTCTAATCAGTTATCACTTTCAAATTGTTTTCTCCAAATTCCAAAAGCTTGTTTGCATGACGTGCAAAATTTTGATTTAATTCAAATTCAAAGGCTGTATCTTTTGAGGAAAGGTTTTGGATGTTACAGCCCGCCTGTATTCATGTTGAATATTGACCTGTACACCCCAGAGAACTGAGTCAAGAAGAAAGTGGTGTCAAAGACTCACTTCATTGAGAATGCAACCGAGTCTTGACTTTCAAGGGAAATATGATGTACAGGAAATATTGACTTAAAAAACTAGGATTTGATGAACTTGTATTTTTTATGGTAGTCTTGAAGAAAGTCCTTCTATCATTATTTTGTTCAACTTGATTCAAAATTTTCCAGAAAAAGCAAGTTGAAGGATGATTAATGAAATTTTAAACTTGGTAGTTTAAATTTGATTCAACAAGCATTCAGGATTGCTCACTCATGGTGATGGTTTGATTTTTTTCAAGGCCTTGGTTTTGGCTGGAAAAATGGGAATTCCTAAGAAAATCAAACAGGTAGGAAGCTTCTTAAATAATTGTCAGACAATTTTTATGCTCAAACATTGCAAGTTTATGTCCATAAAGTCCACTTAAGTTTAAAAACGGACTTATCTACAAGGCTCAAAATTATATGAAAAAGTAAAATCCAAACGTTTTCAACACTAGGTCATCATCAGAGTGAAAAAACGCAGTCTGCATATTAATTTTTATATTATCCCTATGAAGTTCCTGATCGGAACAGTTTCACAACGTAGGAGTTAATTTGTCTATTCAAGCTTGGCTTCAATTATTGTTGGATACTTAGGCCTTCAATTATTTTGCACTGATGAAAAGATTCATCCATGTCTGGTTCCCCATAGCATGCAGTGATGCTGCCTCCAGATAGTAAGAAAATAATGTGCACAAAATAATGTCAAAATCTTTTAATTTTGCCAATAGTTCTGAGTGCAAAGTAGTTGAAATGCCTTATAATGATTTACGCTCTGGACTCTTCACAGAAGCAGGGCAGTCCTCCTTTGCCGGAAACAACAACAGCACCAGTGGCAGCAAGCATTGCAACTGGAACAGAAGACAATCCTACTTATGTTATTATGCAAAACCAGAAAGGTAACAACTGTAAATGCACAAAAGCAATTATAGTTTTTGCAAGTTACATGTACATGTATTTACTCTTGGGACTGTGTCGTGCTTCACTGAACTGTCTATTTTCTATTGTTTTCATGCAAGTACATGTAATCCCCAAAACGTATGGCATATGGGTATTTATTATATGGCTTGTGTTTGTAACTGATATAACGCGCACTCTGATTGGCTACCGTAAACACCGGCGTATAAGCCGCACTCGCAGATAAGCCGCACCCCGAGTTTAGCAACTTAGATTTTGGAAAAAAAAAATGTGAAAGAAATTAAAATATATCAAAAGTGGAGTCTTGACAAAGATGTCTTACATGTAAATGCACTGTTTCTTCGAGTTTCTTGCACGTGTCAACCGGCGTATTAACTCACTAACATTTTCAAACAGAGAATACTCGAACTCTTACCTATAATTTTGACTCTCTAATAGTATGAAAATCCGACTAGGACATAAATTTGATCTTTCGCTGGCATTTTTAATCCAGTATTTTTTATTCCTGTCCATTTCTCATTAGAATTTACATGCAACAACACCTGATAAACGTTACGGTTCTTTTTAGCTTAGTAACCAGGCATTCTCGCTCGTGGTGGAATGGAGATTCCCTGCCACGTGAAGTTCACCTGCTCAAGAAAGGCAATGTTAAACCGGTTAAAGGAGATCTTTTAACGAAGAAGGTTTAATCATTCTGTAAGCTCAAACAAAAACGGCTCTTTTAGGAGCCACCAAACTTGCAAAAGCAATGATCAATGCATATTGTGGTATTGTTTTATGAAGTTCTTATTAATTTGCTGCACAGGTCTATTTTCGCTAAACTTGTTAATTTATGCAAAATTACGGCGTGGTGTCTAGATGTTCTCGCAGATAAACTGCATCCCCGATTTGATCCGAATTTTTTGAGCAAAAAGGTGTGGCTTATTCGCCGGTGTTTACGGTAATTGTGACTGAATTGTAGGGCATTATTCTCTTGTAATGCCCACGGTCCGATTACGGGCTTGCAAAAACAAAGCAAAAGGTAATTAAAAAGCCATATAATAAACTACTTACTAATCGAGCTAGCTCGAGCCGTACTGGGGAATATTGGTCCTTGGTCATTTTTGGACGGACCTCGCTGCACGCGGTCCGTACTGCCACGACCTCGGGCCAATATTCCCCAGTACGGCCCTCGTGCTCAGTTAGTGAGAAGTTAATATCCTCTCTTTATTTTAATCTTACTCCATGTTGTTTTCTTTGCAAAGCCACTGATAATTTTTGATTTTAAGGTTAAAGGTGCTATTACACTCGATAATTTTGCAATTTTGTGGCAAAACTTCCCACATAACTAAGACGCTAAGCGAGTCATTGAGCCAGGCTGAATGGTAAATTCTATTGGGGAATCAGAGATGTACTAACAAAAAACTTGCAAGATGAGAACAGGGTATTAGAGCAAAATAGAAGAGAAAGGGTACAGAAAAGATTGTTGTCAGTATTCCTTTATCACATCTTCTTTAAGTTTATTTTTAAATAGTCCTTTGGCTGGAAGATTTGACAGATTCATTGTAAGAATGGGTCCCTGAAATTGAACGTTGAATTTTCCTTATTCAAAGCATCTACATTTTCTCGTTTACGTTTAGGTGCATTTTTCAAGGAGCAACTGTGGAACACCTTCAGATTTCTCATTGCACTGTTTCTCGTCTTGTCCTTGATTGAAGCTCAGCTGCAGATGAAGAGTAAGTTTTAAAATTGTTTTGTCACAATTGCATGTATTGCATTTTCCTTTCTTTAATCCGTGGGTGGAGACCTCTATAGGCCATTCCAGAATTGCGCAGGGAACTGGGGCAAGTTTCACGTTTGAACCAATCGATAAATTGACACTATCACATGAAAGATACTGTAACATTGAGATTGGCCATCTGTCCAAGTTTGATGCTTTTAGGTCGAACGGAGACGAAGTTACGAATCTCAACGTTATCTTTCATGTGATGGTGTCAATTTATTGATTGGTTCAAATTTGAAACTCGCCCCAGTTCCCTGCACAATTCTGGAATGGCCTGTACGAAAGACTTCGACATTTGTAAAGTAAAGGCATGGGCTCCTTCCAACAAATAATATTGATGCTAGTATGGAAATCTAAACTTAGCAGAGACCGAAAGGTAAGAATCTGTTCTACTGTAACTGTACAGAAAGAGTTGGACGCTGGTCCCTGCATTCGAGAAACAAGTAGAAACTGGTAAGGCTACTACATGTATGTACCACCCCTTAACATAAGCTGCAAGGATCCAGTATCCAACAAAGAGCTTTAGAGTGTGACCTTCCTCCAATTTCAACACTACTCGCAGCCTGCTCAAAATATTTTTGGGGAGCAGGGCATAAGGAAAGTGGTGATGGTTCTGGTGCTAAAGGCAACCAAGCGAGTGTCCAAAGGACGCAACCTTCTAGGGAGCTCTGGGGGCATGCTCCCCTAGGGGATTTTTTAAATTTAGACTCTCACAGACTGATGCAATTTAGTGCAGTATGGGGATTTAAAGTGACGAAATTTCACATAATGGAATTGACACTTGCATGGAGTCTCATAAGAAATACTGGAATGTTAGTTAAATAAACATTTCGTGTGTGCAACGCAAAAAAATACTGCAGACGTGAATTTGTATGTCGCTTTTTTCAAGCTTTTATAATATATCTCCAGTGACTTTATGTTAGAGCTAAAAATGTGTTGTGTCTGACATTTTCTGACTGGAAGGAGACAGTCAAGCTTTCTGAGGAGGCGGCTCATTGAGCCGTCAACCGGCCAGTTTTGAGAAGGCTGTACTCCAAATACATGTACATGTATGCAGACTGCAGTGTAGAGGTCAATTCTTTGAGGAAAAAGGTTGTTATCCATGTTGTGGAGATTAATGCAAAAGTGATTTAGTGGCTTTTATAATGGTGAGAGCCAGCGTTTCTGGGTTTCCAGGCCTCAACATTAGTACATTGTAAATAATGTCAAGGCCTGGAAATCGAGTACCGGTAGGTTCAGCTTGTTGGATTTTCCTCTCTGCTCCAAAAGATAATTATTACTGGCTGAAAAAAATCAAACTTTTATGATAACTTCAGTCCCTTTCATACCTCTCCATTTTGTGTAATTGGATTCATTGTTAATAATATTATTGTTTTGACATTGCACCGGTGCCTTAATCAATCACCATAGTAGTCAATAACTCAAAATCTTGTCGTTATTGTTATCTGCAGTGAGCTCCAACCAAAAGGACATTCAGCCTGACAGCTTGGACCGAAACACTCGCTTCACTGATGTGCAAGGGGTAAGTCACACCATGACTCTTTTCTATTGTGGTCACTGGCGTCATATGCGCTAATGAAAGCGTTGCCTTCTACAGGTGGAAGAAGCCAAACAGGAGTTAAAAGATGTGGTTGAATTTCTGAGGGACCCTGAGAGGTTCAAACGCCTTGGTGGAAAAATGCCGACAGGTGAGTAGCAATAGCAGCTATGCAGGTGAACTCTAAAATGTTAGGACCTCTCAAACGAAATAGTAGAGGTGTTTCTCAGTGAAGTCTGGAAAGCGTTCTAATGAGTGGCTGGAATGTTTCCATTTTGTGTCTCATTAGGTGTTCTCTTAACTGGCATGCCTGGAACGGGGAAGACTCTTCTTGCTAAAGCTGTCGCTGGTGAAGCAGGAGTGCCATTTTTCTTTTGCTCTGGCTCAGAATTTGATGAAATGTTTGTTGGTGTTGGTGCTGCAAGGGTTCGGAATCTCTTCTGTAAGTAGAATTGCTGTTCATCGGGCATCAGTTGTTCAAGGGCCAGATAAATTAACTTTATTCGGTGGATAAGTATCCAACAGTTTCAATCTGTGCAACAATTTTAGTCTTTGCTCATGTAACTGTGAATATATGCATACTCTAAGCGCATCTACATGTACAGTAAGTAAAGGCATGTACTTGCAATAGGAATGGCACCCATTCCTGCCATAACAATGGGAGAAGCCACCTTTGGGTTTACAATGTACTTTTGACTGTGGCAGCCTTTTGTCTTGTCTTGCCTTGTCTTGCCTTGTCTTCATCCTTTATGCTCTGGATAGTGACTTACAGTACATGTACTGTATCCACTGGATAAAGCTAGCCAGCTTTTGAACAAATGGCACCACAAGTTCCATGATTTTTCCTTTGAACATACATACATGTATGCAGTAGCCGGATTAATCAAGTTCTTGTTTAAGGTGAAATTTGCTTTGAGAGAAGCCAAGCCGCTATCCAGGAAATTTGGTCATTAAGCCTGCGAGTTAAAGGCTTGAATGGACCATGTCGTTGGCAAATCGACCTGGTACAAGAAAAACTTGTATCTGAAGCAATCATTATTATTTTTGTCTCTTCCTTTTTTTCTTTCAGCTGCTGCTAGAGAGCATGCGCCATGCATAGTGTTCATTGACGAGCTGGATGCTATCGGAGGCACCAGAGTAGTGCATGATCACCAGCCCTACTCGAGAATGACCCTAAATCAGCTTCTTGTTGAATTGGATGGGTAAGTCATAAATGGAGTCTTGGAAAGTTTGCATATGGGAGCAATTAGGCCATTGAACAGTTGACTTGTTACTGTTCTTACTTCTTGTTGTGATGGAGACCTCAGTTCTTTTCTCGTGCAGATTGAATTGTTCTAATGCTAACTACAGGTTGCCTGTATTTTGCCTAAGACCAGTGACAAGGTTGTAGGGTCCCTTACACTGGGTTTCTACAAAAGTGTGGGACCAATAAATCAATAAACAATAAGAACTCATAAATGATCAAGTATAAACAAATTTCGAAGTCTGATCTAAAACTGCACGTGGATGCAAGTCATTAAAAATATCTGAAACTTTAGAAAGCTAAGGTGTGAATACAAGCCGAAGGCGCTTTTATTAAAAACTACTGCAACCCGGCTCATAAGGAATTGTGTATTAATTTTTGTGGCTGAGAACTGGTCAACGAAAAACATACACAGACGTACATGTAGTTGGGAGTCTTTTTTCAGAACGGTGGGCTAGGCTGACACCGTCTTGGTTTGATCTTCAACCGAGGTGGCATGAAACGGAAAGTGCTACCTTGCTCTTCCACTTGCGTTTGTGTTGCCTTGGGTCATGTGCAAACGCAGATGCAAGAAAGGAAAAAAATATGTTCTCGTTTTTACCCTTGCTTTTGCGTAGCATGTGTGAACAATGCTCGTAGGGACTGTTTACAGGAGAAAACTCTCCCAGGCGCGAGTTCCATGCCGGGGTGACTACTTGATTTCGTATCATGTTTGCACGATGCCTGTGGGATTTCATTGGATTGACGAAATTTACGCACGCTACCCGTTCCAGTCCACGGAGAGGTCAAGTTCTTACCGAAACGATTTGTTGTTCTTCGTTTTTATGACACTGTTCTCGATCCGGTGTAACAACCGGGGTGAACTCGCGCCGGTATAATATTTTCTGTTGGTATCTTGCAAGCGAATGCAGAACCACGAGCACGAGAGGGACCTGGGGTGAACTCGCGCCGACACGAAAAGTCGCCCCGGAATCATGTAGGCACCATCTAATACGGTTAACTTGAGGTCAGATGGTTACTGTAAGCACCAAAATGGTCAATGTTATTACGTATCTCAAGAAAACGGTTCTTTCTGTAGAAAGTAAAGAAGCGCAGTGCTGATCTAATGTGATTTTCTCCGTTTCAGTTTTGACAAATCCGAGGGAATTGTAGTCATTGGGGCAACCAACTTCCCGGAGATTTTAGACAAGTATGCTACTTTAATTTGTCTTGTTCGCATCACGCTGTCAAAATTAAAGTGTGTATCGTCAAGGTTCGCCTGAAGAGGCTCTCGTCTTCAGCTAGTCGCCAAGGGGAAGGAAAGGAAAGGAACTTTATTTAAGTGTCTAATCTTCTAGCGCTGGAAAACTAATTGGGGACACTGTAAAATTGAAACTAACAAATCAACGCAAATCGAATCAAATTTTGATTTTTGAGGAAAGGGGAAAACCGTAGTACCCGGGAAAAAAAACCGAAGACGGCCACTAGTAGTTCATCCGTTTACTATAGTTTGTTTGTTTGTTTGTTAGCCCATCTTCAATAAAAAATGATCTGGGGAAAAAATGGCCGCCGTATGGTCAATGCAGAAATAAGGACTTTAAGATCTACGACCGCGACGTGGACGAAAACGTCACCTCAAAATATAACTTGCACTTTTAGAAGCATTTCTCTGTTATTTTATCTCTTTCACGTCGTGCCATATGGTCGAAGTAGCCTTATAGTAAATTGAGTGTGATCGGTTTTAGAGTAAAAGTAGCGATTGAAAGGTTCACATTTGTGTGCTCACGTTATCACGGTCTTCCAAATTCTCAAATTTGTTGATTATTTTTCTTCTGTTAACCAATGCCGGATACTATTTTTTTGTGTCGGGTCTTTGCTGTAGCCTTCCAGCCTCGTTTTCTTAAACTCCCTTAGGTCCCAAGCAACAGACAACAGAGCTACCGTGTTCTGTCAGCCTACACTGTAGGGGTAACCGGTCGACTCTGGGGCGGAACGACCTGTATTCCACTGTAGGCTTGTAGCAAAGTTAGTTGTGTATTAAGTAACATTCGTGTTCTCCACACAGGGCCCTCATCAGACCGGGTCGATTCGACACTAAGATCCATGTTCCCATGCCCGATGTCAAAGGTCGGCATGACATCCTCAAGCTTCATCTGAAAAATGTTCAAGTTGCTGATGGTGAGATTATTGATTGTGTTATCGCCTGACCCCATCTGTTGCCCCGCGCTCGCAAAGGATGGAAAATGCTTTCTTTTCGTTTCATGAAGTCCTTGTCGCAGCGGTGTTAATAGAGCGAGTTTCAAACGAGTGTTGTGAAACCAAAACCAAAGTAATTACTTTGGCCAATCAAAAAGGACGGAGACAATCCAAGAAACCAATCAAAACTCGAAGTAATTATACGTAGCCGACACAAAGCGCGGGAAAATGTGCACGCGCGAGCCACGATTGGTTTTGGCTTCACTTCTGATTGGTTGAAAAAGTGGCGCGAGAACTTTGAACCAATCACTGAGTTAAGTAATACAACACCAAAGCAATTCGTTAATTACATGTACTTTCGGCACTCAATTGAAAACCGCTCTATGGGGAGGCTGTGTATTATACAGTAAATGGTTTTGCTCTGGGCCAGTGTGAAGGGGAAAAGGTTCTGAAGCGGCTCTTTTCCGTTTGGATGTTCCTAAAATGGTGGTATCGTCCGGGCGGTCTAGCACCAAGCTTATACTTTTTACTAGAATTTGTCTTCAAGGGCTCCAAGCCCTTAGGTAAACATATGCACGAGTTTTAGGCGGCTGTCAGCCGTCCATGCTTTGAAACTCTGCCATGCAAGATCGTACTTCATTTCCGCAGCACTCATCGATTTTTCTGTTTGTAAAGGATACTCGCTAATAATTTCTAATGCTCGTAAAGAAGTTCGTGAACTTAAAGGAAAACACTTGTTTTACTGCTCCGCATCATAAGATCATTCCATTTGAAAGGGGGGTGTGTGTTGTGTGTGTTGGGGAGGGGGGGGGGGGGGCAAAACAGAGATTGGGGGAGGGGTTGTTGTTTAAAACTAAATGACTGGGAGGAGATTAGCTCTTGAAAACTTGGTGCTATTTAAGGCTACGTTTTACTTTTAAGCTTCTTTGAAACTTTGAGTGACAAAGAATGTGATTTTGACTCTTAATGACGTTTAATAATTACTTCTTTTGCAACAGATGTCAATGTTGAAGTCCTTGCCAGAGGAACTGCAGGTTTCTCAGGTAGGGCCCGCGTGTTTCATTTGCAAGTATTTTCAGTTGTAACCCTTTATAAAAAGGGGAACCTTTGCTTACATTTTAGCCTCATTAGCGCAAGGCCATAGCTGTCGCATCTTTCATAATGAGCTATCTCTTAAAATTTGAACACGATACACCAGATAATCTCTTAGCAATGAGGCTTTGACAATGTGAAATTTTACAAAGCATGTATGGGATCATTAGGGTCTTTGCCACCCAAGAGTTTAGTAGTTTTTGATGGCTAATAACTGGTCTCGTTAACAGAGCTAAAAGACTTAAAACTGGAGATTTAATTAAGTTTAACAAGTTCTTTAACCTGCTGTAATCAATTTGTAAACAGCACGACGTCTTCTGTGAGTAAACTCGTATGTTAATGAGACAAAATGTAAATGATGACGTCAGCAAAGATTTCCTTATATGGTCAACTGGTGGTCTTTAGCTAGATGGATTCTTTTGCATGTTATGTCGATTTGATTTTTTCCCGTCGCTGCTCATAATTGTTGAGCGCATTCGAGTTTGTTCATGTAGGCAAGGCGCTATGACGTAATGACTTATCGTAATTTATTAACATGAACTCTGGCGCGTGCATTGCTTGTCTTCAGGGGCTGACCTCGCTAACTTGGTAAATGCTGCAGCCATTTATGCTGCGGCCGAAGGCGACCAGAGCGTCACAACAAGACATCTTGAATTCTCAAGAGACAAGATTCTCATGGGTAAGTGACCTTGCGAAAACATTTCGTCGAATAGAATAGTTGCGCCCTTACGTTCGGACTGGAACGAGCTTGCGATAGAGGCTAATGCCGGGGAAGGGGAGAAGCAATTTTTATCAGCCTCGATATCATGCTTTTTCCAGTCCAATCGCAATAATATGGAAGCTGTCTATGTATATTGAAGATAAATTATGCTCGCAAACGAAAGATTGATTGAGTTACTAGTGATTGATTCGTCCAGATGTTTGTTCCGTTCCAAGAATGTCACCTTTCGGCCTTTTTTGTCTTAGTTGTATAGCAGAATAATTGCTACCTGAAGCTAGTTTAATGGCCTATCCTCCACGAGTTTCCTATAGTTCCGTAGTTGGTAGAGCATTCGAACTAGTGATCGTAAGCCGGGTCGGATAGGTTCGGCACTCGGATCTTTTCCGAGTATTCCCGAGTCACCAAGGATTTTTGGATGTGGATGGTCTTCCACCAATAGACCACTTTCTATATATTAAAATTCAGCGAGGCCTTGAGGGCACAAACAAAAGAAACTGAATGAACATGCTTATTCATTTCTCTTATTTGTGGCCTCTAAGCCTCACTTTAAAGCTGAATTTTAATATATAGAAAGTGGTCTGTTGGTGCCAAACTTGAGTTTGGAACCCCGTATTACTTGTAAGGCTGTGGTATTTTAGGTAGGAACCCTGTTTCTGAGTCACTTTTTTTTCCTGGGGCAAATTCGGAATGAAAATTCGTCTGTTGCTTCGTTTGTCTTGTCGGCACTTTTAGTGGAAGGCAGTTTAATGCAAGAGGTCTTGATATCTTCATCGTCATTGTTTTCTAGTACCTTGATCAATGTTGTATTTTATCATGTAAGGTCAGTTGCGTATGAAACCGAAGCTTTCTTAACGGACACATTCGTTTGCAGACAGTTTAGCGTACAAAAGTCAGTTGGGCACTCGTTGAATAGTTGATACCTTCAATTGAAACTTTGAATTTTCACATATCCGTGAGCGGATTTTTTTTCCCTTCTTTGCGAGGGTGTCTGATTACGGGGAGAAAAGGGGAATTGAAAGGAACTTTAGTTAAGTGTCTGGTCGTTCTAGTGTTGGAGCACTAATCGGGGACACTGTAAACTGAAATTAACAATTAACGCAAATCAAGTCAAATGTTGATTTTTGAGTAGAGGGGAAAACCGGAGCAGTACCCGGAGAAAATCTCTCGATGCAGAGTAGAGAACCGACAAACTCAATCCACATATGACATCGAATCCGGGCCACACTGGTGGGAGGCGACTGCTCTCTCTCACCACTGCGCCATCCCTGCACCCTCTAGGACACTGCTATAAATAGGTTGTCACACTGCATTTCGATTTCTTTAAAATTTTTTTTACAAGGTCCTGAGCGGAAAAGTGCAGTCATTGAAGCAAAAAACAGAGAACTTGTAGCATATCACGAGGGAGGACACGCCCTTGTTGCTCTCTACACTCCGGCAGCATTGCCAATCTACAAAGCAACAATTGTACCTCGTGGATCTGCTCTTGGAATGGTATGTACAGGGCTCGAAATAACGAAAAAATCCAGTCGCATTTTGCGATAAGATACGAAAATTTAGTCGCAATTTCGCAAATTTTAGTCGCAAAATCGCCGCGCTGCAATGTGTTGTCAGCGGTTTAGCAGAAAAATATGAGCCCGCAGTACTTGTGTGTAAAGAAACTGCTGAAAATGGCGAATGATCGAAGGAATGGAGCTGTGCACGTAACATCGCAGCTAAATTACTATACAATTACGCTGCCTTCAGAGAAAATTCACAGCAAGAAACAAAATAATTTTGTCATTTATTTATTTGTTTGTTTATTTTAGCAAAAGTAGCAGCAAAGTGGCAACTGCTAACCCTTTTGTTTCGAAAGAACGAAGGTGACAACAAGTCGCAAATTTGCGACTTCTCCAGATATTTTAGTCGCAAAGGAAAAAATTTAGTCGCAAATGCGACTGTATTGGTCGCAATTTCGAGCCCTGATGTAGATGGAGAATTGTCAGTCTCTTTAATGACACAGTCTGGAAGGTGGAGCGATAACTTTTTAAGTGATTTCTTTAAAAAAAAAAAAAACTTTTTAAGTGATTTCTTCAGTGAACATGGAAAGTTTCATATACATGTACTAAAACTGCGAAATAGAATGAAGTGAAACTTGGAAAGGTATCAGTTAAGTGAGCTGTGATCGCAATTTCAGCAATTGCGTAGAGAAGCCTGAAAATTTCAGGACATCAACGTGGCTTGAACCCGTGACCTCGGAATGCCGGTGCGACTTTCTGACCAACTTGGCTATGAAGCCACTGATGTTGGGAGCTGGTCATTTGTGGGTCCAAAAGTTCCCGTGATGAATGAATCAACGAACGGAATGATATATGAAATGAATCACATCTTGAACTGCCGATATGAAATCAAGTGAGCTATGATCCCCGCATTTATGAACGCAATTTTAGCACTTGCGTAGAGAGGCCTGAAATTTTCAGGACTTCAACGGGGTTTGAAACGCGTGACCTCGCGATGCCGGTGCGACGCTCTAACCAACTGAGCTACGAAGCCACTGATGTTGGGAGCTGGTCATTTGTGGCTCACTTGATGTCATATCCGTAGTTGAATATATGATTCATTTCATATATCATTTCGTTCGTATCACAGTTAGTTGAGCAACATAAATTGCCTATCACCTCAACACGGTTTTCCACTTTATTTTTTTCTCCGAAACCGTCCCAAATACATTGTGTATTTTTTAGAACCTTTGGATTGAAAATTCACTTTTTAACTTCTTTGAAAGATGGAAAATTGGTCATACTTTGATCCATAACCGAGCAATGAAGGGGAATGGGTCCGATACCAGGTTGACGTCACAAATTAATTTCCATCGCAGTTTTTACAAAGACCAGCAAACTGCAAAGCAGTCTATGACGTCAGCCCGGTCATTCCATCGACTTCTGTTTCGACTTTCCTCTAATCCGTGTAGCTGTAGCTTTGAATACGCGTAAAACCAAGCATTGACGGAGGAAGGGGGGGGGGTAAAAGGTGCGCGCTAAACGCCGCAATAGGGAGCTTACGAAATGAGGACGGTGACGGCAACGAGGACTTCAGTTTAAAATACGACTTCGCGTTATTCATATCACTACGAAACTATTTCATGTCGTTTCGCGTTAAAAATGTGTAGTAACTGTCGAGGAATTAAACTGGTATGAGTGAGTTGGAAGCGTAGAGAGAGAACTGCAAATTCATCGTCATGTGCTAACGTCCTCCACAGAACCTTGAATTTGGTCATTTCACGTCGTCATTTAGGAGATGACGGCAACGAAATGTACCAAAATGTAAAACGCACGTGCAGAGCCTGCAGAGCCATTGTTTTTGCCCACGAAACCTATTGCTTTGTAGCGTCGTCGTTGCCATCGGCGTCGTCGTTTCGTAAGCTCCCTAATAACTCACGTGTCACCCTCGTAAAATGAGGACCTTTACAGTAATGTACTGTGAATCATTCCTCGGTTAAGGTTTTTGAACCATTCCTAAGCGATTAAGCGTTTTCGTCCAACATGGCGACAAGAAGTTGAAGTCTTCCTCTGCAATTTTTAGGTTGCCCAGTTGCCTGAGAAAGATGAGCTGAACTGGTCAAGGGCACAGCTTCTTGCGAGACTGGATGTCGCGATGGGCGGACGAGTTGCCGAGGAGATCATTTTTGGAAAGGAAAACATAACCACGGGTCAGTATTAAGCAGCCATTATTTCGTGATTCGCAGGTTTCGTTTGTTGTGCAGCAACGTTCAGTTTACGTACAGACCCGTTGAAGATTAAATTGACTGAAAGTCTTAAATGCGTTCGAGAGTCTCCCGTACCAGAAATAGCGACAGAAGTGGTCCATTTGAGCGACTGTGAGATTTTCAGCACTTTTAAGTAAACGGAGAATCCGGAGAACGGAGGTATTTAAAAATACCTCCGTTCTCCGGATTCTCCGTTTACTTGTGCGCACGCGTGGCTTTCATGCAACCATTCTCGTCCCCAGAGTCCGACTTTCTTTTGGTCAGCGCCGAGAACACGGACTCTCGCCACAGCCAAAAATACGCCCGGTCACAAAATTTGGGGTTCGGCGTCGTTTGGCATCTCGGAGGGAGAACGGCCTTCCTGGTGAACTAGTCAATTCACGGAAGAAAGAAAGAACGCTTAAATGATTTGTTACAGGAACTTGCAGAATTATGCAACTTAAGGTTGGCTTGACAGGTCAGGATGTTTAATGTTGTGGAGCGGAATCGTTCTTTGGAGCCTTTTGAGTCGTTTGTTAGTTCATAAGGCCACGTTTTGCCCCTGGTTGTCCAAGATGTTGCACATTAAACAGGTAGTAGCAACTAATTGTAAACGGTATCGCGTTTCAGGGGCTGCAAGTGACATGGAATCCTCGACCAAGCTGGCACGTGCCATGGTGACTATGTATGGCATGAGTGACAAGGTAACCCTCCTCTCTTTTCCCCTTCCCCCCCCCCCCCCTTCCTTCCCCTTCCCCCATAACCCGTGCGGAAGAAACCCAACACCTTTATTTCCCACTCTATTGAACTGGTCTCCCACTTTGCGTCCACTCTTTAGTTAGAGAACCCCCACCCTAAACTGGATATCAAGAGAACATCAAGGCCTACTTGGTGATTAGGGACCCCACCCCTACCCCGTAGTAAGGGAAACCTCACGTCAGTCACATCACCGTCTGCAAAAAGTCATCCCCATGTATTCACTGTGGTGGAGAGAACCTACCCACCCATATTGTGTTTTTTTTTTTTTTTCAAAAACCGCTCTCTCATCGTTTGTTTAAAACACCTCTCCATACTCTCTGATGCGCAGAATTGTTCTTCTTCCCTGTGTGAACTACAACTCTGCCCCCTCCCTACAGGTGTGTTAAATGCGGGTCTTATTTGCGTGTGTCCGTCCATAGGTTGGAATGATACAAATCAAGGATGATGACAAATCGAGTCCAGAGTTGCAGGCACTCATTGAAAATGAGGTCAAACAACTTCTGAAGGTAATCAACTTGTTGTTAAAAGAAAACCAACATTTGCCTTGACTTACGTTGATTGTTGATTTCCAGGGGCCCGTTTCTCGAAAGTCCCGAAACTTAACGGGCCATTTTCGAGCGTAACAATTCCCTCTGTATCTCAAGAACGGAGAGGATTTAAGTCGTCAAACTTCACAGTTAGGTTTCTGTTTGTTACCTTGAAAACACGTTAAAAGATCGGCTTTCCTGAAGAAGCGGTTGGTAGGTTCACAAATGGCTTTTCGGGCCCGAAACGTTTTCAGAAACTTTTTAGAAACGGGCTCCAGTAGTGTAGCAGCTCGCGTAAAATGCTAATGTTTGGTATTGTGAGCAGCTTCTTTTGTTCTTAAGTGTAACACATTAGGGCCCTTTGTACGAGAACCGCGGCTTACTCAAGACGCGAGCACCCCGTATAAATGGTACAACGACTTCCTCAAACCGCGGCTTATCCTGGCCTGGGAGTTTATACTCGTGTAAATAGTTCCTTTCGCGTATTATGAAGCCGCGGCTTATTTTCTCTCGTATAAACGGCCCTATTGTTTCAATTGTTCAGTCTTTTGTTTTTGGCTAGAGTAGCAAGCCAATCGCATTATGCGTTACTAAAGCTGCTACAACACCCTTAATTTCAGTTTACAGTGTCCCCAGTTTGTGCTCCAGCACTAGAACGACTAGACACTTAAATAAAGTTCCTTTACCTTCCTTTTTTCCAAATTAGGGTTAGGGTTTACGTCAGATGCAATCAAAGAATTTGTTATTATTAAGTATGGCTGTCTGAACATTGTTTTGGCATCGTCTTGCCAGGAAAACGATTTCAAGCGAACCAAGTGGCTTGGAAACTTGAGTTTGCTAAGCGTAAAGTACGTTCGCGACTTCTTGAGCTCGCGAGTTGTGAGTTTTGAAATTGGCGTTAAAAATTTACACGCGCACAATGATTGCCTCATTTGATTGGCTGTCTCTGTTGCGACTGGCGAAACACATTGTTAGGCACCTGATGAGAAACACTCACGGCACATTTTTTTCTCCGTAGGAGTCTTACGAGAGAGCAAGGACACTGCTTCAAGCACATTCGAAAGAGCACAACCGTCTAGCCCAAGCTCTGTTGAAGTACGAAACACTCGATCTGCAAGAAATCAAAGAAGTTATTCAAGGAAAGAATCTCTCCAGAACACTCTGACGCGACAGTTACTTAGGAAAAAGGGATAGGGGCCTTTTTTCAGCCACAGTCGACTGATTTTTTTTCATGTTACGGAAATCCGGTTTAGTCGGAACGCCACTGGGCGGTGTAAGCTTTCTAACCCATACCCTGCTTGGCAGAATTTGCCTTGATTTTCCTCTCTGGAGGCCTCTCCGCGGATCTTTTCGATCTAAGGCAGATAATATTTTTTACAGGTCACAGGTCACGGGTCATCAGAGAGAATTAGCATCACGTTTACGTGGTGCGGCCAACCACGGCTTGCCGTTTCACATTTCACGTTTCACATTTCACGTTTCACGTAAATTAGAGAGGAGGTTGTGACTGCAGCTTCGCGTGACCTACGGTAACTCGAGCATTTAGTTACTAAAAAGCTAAACCAAAACTCGGAGTCTTGTTTAAACATTGTTTGTAGAAAAAGACGCTATATAAAATGAAAATCCTTACCTATCAAGTTTTGAGACTTTCGATGTAGCTGTTTTGTCGGTCAACAGAGAGTCACCGTGAGTTCATGAAGAAAATTACGACAAGGAGACAGTTATGAACTATCTATAACTATAAA
>NC_090876.1:47231895-47259395 GCF_036669935.1 Montipora foliosa
AGACTCTGGTTGCAACACAGTGGTTTCAATAATTTAAATCCCCTTCCATTAGATTTAACTTTTAAAAAACTCCATAACTTCATATTTCTGTAATATTAATTGTTCAAAGTCATTGAGCAAAAGCATACAAAGCTACATTTGAAAGGGGCGTAATCCCATGCTGGAGTTTTCTGGAGAAGACTTTCACAGAAATAACTCCTGTTACCTTTCCATATGTAAGAAATATTTCAACATTAGGTGCAATGAATTTTTAGCAATTTCTTTAAAGAATACTAATCATTCCTACCATTTCCAAGGATGAATAAATTAATTAAAGTAAGTGTAAGAAGTAAAAAAAAGTGGCATATTTTTTCAAACTGTAATCTTTTTCCATTCTTGATTTAGTCCCTGGATAGTATTAAACAATGGTGGTAAAGTAAACAAACTGCCCCAAGGGGGGCTCTCTTACAAAAATGACAGGGGTTCTTTTTGTTCCTTTTTGGAGAAAAAAATGTGGATTTGTACTGCTTGTGATGCTGAGACCAAACAGCTGGTGGAGTTGCTGCAGTACATTTAAGGCTATCAATCTGAAAAATGACTGGAACTGTTTGGTACACGAGAAAATAACTTTTACTTATGAATAATTCATAAGTAAAAGTAATTTGCCAGTCATTTGTCACTTTAGAACTGGTTCCTCTAAGGGGTCAGATTTCTTTAGCCTACGTCCACAAAACAAGGTTCTGTTACCTTTAAGGGTTGTTTTTAAAAAATTCCAATAAGTAGCCTCCCATTTTTATAGGGAAAACCCCTCCTGAGCAAACTGCATCCTCATGTTTGGATTCCCATTGTTTAATAACTTTAATGATATAGGCAAATTTATTCTACAATAATACTCAAATACCATTATAGTCTTTATAGTTTACTCCTCGAGCCACCAGCTTCAACTTTGATACTTTGTTCTAAAAGCCAAAGCAACGCAAAGCAAAGCATGGTGGAGGTGATGATTAATCACTTGTTTTGGTTCAAATGAAGAAAAAGAAAGTCAAACTAATAATAGCACTTTAACCCTTTCACCCTTAAACCGGCCATACTTAGCATTTTACTTTAACACCAGACGATTTTACTTGTCAATGAGGAATCCCCAGGAGTCAGTGGGTTAATCACTCACTAAAAAATGTCCCAATAAAATATTATGTTCCACTAACGACCAAAACTGTAATTATAAATTGAATTACAGCTAAGATCTGTCAAATTTCCATCTGAGTTACCTGACAGTTCTTACAGTACTTCTCAACATAAAGAAAATAAATTCTGTGGACTTAAACATTCCCAAATAGAAATGCTGTATATTCTAAATATCGTTACGTAAACTCTTCAAGATTTACCTGCTTCAATGAATATTTGGAATAATTTTCCTGGACTCCTGCAAACTATGTGCACCTTTTAATGGTTTGCCCTTTAAAAATAACACTTAGAAATAATAATGCAAATACAACTGAGGCTGTTTTGCCTTATCTAAAAGACAAGACAACAATATCCTTTATTCAAACACAATCAATATTAAAGCAATAATACATGCTTGTGTGGTCATGTGCTAAGTATAATAAATATTATAACACTACAGGAAATAAAAGCTAACTATGTGACAGACATAGGATATCTACACATAAGGGATAAGAAAAATAAATCAATTGCTATCCAAAGATCATATTGCAAATACACCAAAAGGTAACGGTTGATTGACAAGTTCCTTGTGCAAAATGGTAGAGCATGTTTGAAGTCCATCAGGACCAAGATGAGAAGTTATGATAAAACCTCTAAACATATTTTTTACCAAAATTATTTTACTGCCATCAAACCCAATGAGACCTTTAATGCATGGGACACTGTTTCTAGCTGCAGCTCCAAATCACATAGTATATTAATAAATTTTGCCATCTAAGAAAAGAACAAACATGTGGGGTGTAACCAAAAAAAGTCCAAGGCAATAAAGCTTCCTTTCAGCCTTTTCAGAAAAAACTATCCACTGTCAACCATACTTGACTCAAAACAGATTCCTTGATCCAACAACACATGACAGTCCCCTAAAACCAAAATTACATCATTAATGCTTCCAGAAAACAACAGTCTAAACAAAAAAAAAAAGATTTGGAAAACAGTCACGAACCTGAATCTATAGATATCTATATACATCTGTACCTACACTTCTGTTCTTCCAAACATCATTTTAACTAACATGGATTTTGATTTTGATTTTAAACTCAAATTAATTGCAAATCCATAACTTGGTAACTACTTGAACGCAAGGATCGTTGAGTTGTGACTGCTAAAAAGTACAATAACTCAGACATTCACCAGAAAAGGGAATATAAATGACCTTAAAAGCAACTATTTAAAATATTTGATACTAGGGTTACGTTCCCAATGACACCATCACATTCAAAATCAAATTCACATCTGATCGAATCATTGATCATTCATGTGGAGGTGCCGATCGTAAGTGAGTAACGCAGAAAAAAATAACCTTCACGTTGAACAATATTGCCATTTCCCTGCCACCTGGTACAAGCCAATTCACACATGAACGGAAACCTTAGGAATCCTCCTTTCTGCACATTACAGTAACTTTTTGTACCCGGTGGCAACAAACTTTCCACATGAAAAATTGCGTAAAAAACTCACCTGTTTCGCAGCTCTTATCCCACGAAACAGAGGCACCCAATCACGTCAATTTTCGGAAAATATCTGTTCGGAGGACGATTTGAGATCTAGAATTTTCGGAATATTTGTTGTAAAATTTCTTGCTTGCCTGCCTCTCCTAGGATTTTCGAACATCTGAAAAATGGTATAATTGCCAATTTTTAACGGATTTTTACCCTAAAAAGGTCACCTAGAATTTTCGGGAGCCTTTTTTCTGGCTAAAATTTTCGAAATGGTAAGTTTTGATACCTAGAATTTTCGGATCACTAGACTTTCAGCTAGGAAATCCGAACAGATGAAAACTTTTTAGGGGATAAAAATATGCCTATATCTACCGTTTAAATACTAAAATACGGTTAATAATGCTATGTTTAAGTGGTTTTGAACTACGACCTCGTTGGGTGGCCCTGACGAAATAAAATTTTCCAGGAGCAAATTTTCCGAGGATACTAGTTGGATTGGAGTTGCAAACGTGTTACAAAACATAAACGTTCTCTAAGAATACATTCCACTTGAGACTGGCGTTAAAACTAGCCTTGATCGCTCTAAAAAGAACGGAAACCAACAAGCTACCGATTCTCAAACGGCAGCCATTTTTCTGTTCTTCTCAGGAGCGCTTTATTCATGAGAGCCAACGATAGTCCCGGAAACGTATCACGTGCCATTTTGCGCGACTCATGCGCAGACATTTTTCGCCAGTGAAAATTTTGGCTATAAGAGCCCTACGGCGCATGCTCTCCTACATTGAGTTTCCCGGAGCCATGGGTTAATCCGAGGCTGTGGTGACGAGAATGCAATGACATCTGATTGACTCACATAAAAAGCATGACTTTAACCTTTAAACTTTAATCAAGGTAATTTCCACTAGTGCTTACTAATGCTACTCCGACTCGAGATAGCATCGCTGATGGCAGATGCTTGGTAAATTTTTTTGTGAAACTAGACGCATATGTGCGTGACTGCTCGGGCAAAACTGATGTCCTGGGTCGTCAAATAAAAAACAAAGAAAAAGAAATACTATAGAGATGTCGGCTGGATTATTACTTATTATTATTATTATTTAGGCTAAAGTTACGGCAAAAATTCTCGTTATGTTCGCTCGTAAAAGTTCGCGAACCGACCCATTCCGAAAACGCTCGACATCTTTTGCTTATGGGTCTACCGTGAACGGTGTATGCATTTGTATGTGGTTTGGGCGTATTAGACACAATATAGACCTTATTCCAAAATGGCCGTCATTTAAATATTCTTTTGTTTTTATTCAAATTAGCCCTTGATGCCTCGTTCTTGAGCTGAAAATTCAAAAGAATATTTTGCCTTGAACGAGGCATCAAGGTCTAATTTCAATAAAAACAAAAGAATATCTAAATCGCGGCCATTTTGGAATAAGGTGTATTCTTGCTTACTTTCAATGACGCCGTTTCCGTTCAATGCCGCGTGTACACATTGGCTTAAACTTAGCGCATGCGCTATAAAAGATGAATCAGCCATTGCTCAACCGATTCTCGTCCCCAGAGTCCGCTTTTCTTTTGGACATTGTTCTTAGCGCTAACCAAAAGAAAAGTGGACTCTGGGGACGAGATAGCCATGCCACAAATGCGCTTTAATTTGGTTAACTTGCACATGCGCTGTACAAGCTTGAACACAAAAAATAACGAAGTCAAAATTAACAGGCGTTTCTCCTGGAAAGCCGGAGTAATTAGTGTATCGGGCATTTCTCTTTCCACGAAAACCATAAGAGCAAAAATATAAATGAAAATTGAAAGCACCTTTTCCCTGCCAGCATCCCAACGGTGTGCGTCTGCGGGGACTTTTTTGACGCTGACCATGCTTTGATTTGTATGCGTGGAGGATATATTATACAGCGGCACAACGAAATTGGAGATCTCGAGGCTGAAATTCTGCAAGCGGTGTGTACTGACGTTGAGATGGAGCCGGTTCTCCAAGACGTTACGGGGGACGTGCTGCCGAGGGGCGCCAACAAGGCCCCTGACGCGCGGCTGGATATCCGTGCGCGGAGATTCTGAGCGAGAGAACAGTCTGCGTTCTTTGGTGTTAGGGTATGGCACCTTAACGCAGACTCATACAAGAATCTCACCCCGGAGCAGATTTACAAGCTACACGAGAATGATAAAAAGCGCCTTTACTCGTCTAGAGTTCTTGAGGTCGAACGGGGCACATTCACACCATTGGTTTTAACTTCTACTGGAGGCATGTCTGACGAATGTCAACGTTACCACAGCCATCTCGCTGAGCTATTGGCAGTGAAGAACCAGGAGAGCTACGCTTCCACTATCGCGTGGATTAGGACTTGAGTCTCATTTGGCATTTTGAGGTCTACATTGGTTTGCCTGCGAGGATAGCGTTCTAGGAGGAGCACCACTCCAAATATACAGGAAACTGATCTAGAACTAGAAGTCTCTGTCGAATGTAGATAGTTTATCCTTCTGCAAATTTGACACTGAGTTTATAGAAAAAAGCTTTTTAACATTTGATAATATTTATTTATAATTTTTTCCCTTTATTTTATCAGTTTATAACAATAAGAGTTGGTAAAGAAGATTGAGCATAAAGACAGCATGTAAATATATTTTTAATTACGGTAAGCTACACTAAATGCGATCACTTATTTTTGTATTGTGGAGTTTATGGTCAATAAATTATTATTAAAAAATAAATTAATAATAATAATAATAATAATAATAATAATAATAGTAATTATTATTATTGTTGCTATTATTATTAAATATTGCTATTAAGGTCATTACATTTTTACATTGTACTGGTAGTAACTATTTGCTTGAGATTACAATCTTCCAATAAATGGATCAACGTCACACCTTTAAGGAGGAATAAAAGGAATCATGGTTTTCTAACAATTCCCTTAAAAAGGGTTCTACTTACCCTTTTTGCATGGCAAAAATTAGAAAGAAACCTCTAACTATAATACTATTATTATTTTATTGTTATTATTCACAAAACGGTTAGCAAAAGAATGCATCCTATTTTTAACTGTAATATTTCAGGATTCTCTTTTGGAAATGTCAAGCAGATGTCCTTCAATACGCTGTCGGTTTTTTACTACAAACCATGAAACTGCTGGTCACAACATTCATGTATCCACCGACAATCGACAAAGTAGGTTAACATTGCATCCTTTATCGTCATCACTAGCAGCAGCGATTCTTTTGATCAGGCCCAAGGTTCCAAAATACATTGTATGCGCAGGCGTAGTCGAGGCTCACTTGTGTAACCAATGGCAACTGCTCTTGTTTTACAGTAACTTATCTGAGACTGCACAGCAAAGCCACAGAAGATTAAACCAAACATTCTTCCATCCTATTTCAAAGGAAAGACAATTAGAAACCTTAGATAGATAACCCGTGATGAGAACATTAGCACGACTTAACACTTCAACAAACTGTACTATTTGCAAGGATTGAATCTACCAAACTTTCTCACTTAATGGTAATGTTATGATGCCATATTCAACGCCAGCAGATGCTTAACAAGATGAACCCATTAATGTGACTTAACGGGTTACCATGGGAACAAAAGAGCCATCTAAAAACAGCCTATATGTTGTCTTTAAACACATATATCTAAGAAACGAACGACCCACATTTTTGTATTGCTGGAGGGTGATAAGCACGCTAGGATAAAACTTTCTGCAAAGTTTTAAAAAAATTTGTGGAGCAGATTCATAGCCACCTTCACAATAGCACTCTTTTCAATTGACGTCACGATCTAGCGCCCAAAGCATTGTGGTATTAATATGCGGACAAACGCAAAGCCATTTTAGCGATCTTTGTCCGCATTTTAATCCCATAATGCTGTGCAATAATCTATTTTTATCTACTGTGGAAAATGCTATTGAAAATTTTAAGGTGGCTCTAAATCGGCACTGGATATTCTTTTTAAACTTTGCAGAAAGTTTTGTCTTAGCTTGCTTATCACTTTTCAGCAATAAAAAAATGGTGGTCACCGAGTTCGTTTTTGGGATATAAGCGCTTAAACACAAATTATTGGGCGTTTTTTGGTGGTTCTTTCGTTGCCATGGTCATATATTACGTCACATCAATATGTTCATCTTATTAAGCAATTAGTGATGTTTCATATGGTACCATAACATTACCATTAAGTGAAACAGTGTTGTAGAGTTAATCTTTCTAATAACACATTCCCTCCAAATCATGAAACCGGTTTGAGCCACGTTAATTGATGCTGATCGTCGCAATTATTAATCAACGTTATTTTAGTAGTAACAGAACGAAAGCCTGATAATTTCAGGTTTGACCGGGATTCGAACCCAGACCTCTGCGATACCGGTGCAGTGCTCTGCCAGTTGAGCTATCAAGCCAATTGGGAGCCAATATTGAGCCCGTGGAGGATCTATATTTGAACTGCGGAGAGAATAAAGTTAAAAGATGTTGATCATCGCATTTCGTTACCGCTCAGGTAACGTTGATTAAAAGCTACGATAATCAGCATCTAAACTTGATCTCTCCGCAGTTCAAATATATTTGGCTTTCATAGTAAAGTTTCGCCATATTAGCACGACTGTGGAAACCTTGACTCTGCTATCGTAAGTCGTCATTGTATGCCTGATTGTCCACCTGGCTGAAGTGTATAATGTATCAAATCGTTTAAGTTCTTTGTGATTTTTTTTTTAACAAAATAATTGTTGTTCGTTTCATTTTCGCGGCGTCTTGCTCTGGTTAAAGTGCAGTTTGTTGAACGAGAAGCACGTGACCTTGAAGCGTGTAACTTGCAACTCTTTTCGTCGGAACAAAGCTGGGGATTTTAGGACACCAATTGTATGCCCAAATATGGACAAAAATAAGGTCGAAGCTGCACGCGCGGGAAAATGCACGTGCTACGTCACATCCAAATAAGGAAAATTTTAAACTAAAAAAAAACCCCGCTCTGAACCAGAGTTGAATGTTTCTAGGTCATGAGCTTCTGTTTGAACAATAAGGAACCCTTTAAATCCCCTCTGTTCTTCTGGCTATTTTCGCTGACCCATAATGAATGGTTGACAACCAATCTCTTAAGACCGACGTGGCTATGGTATACTGTACGGATTCTGGTGGACGAACAAAATAAACTAATGAGAGAGCTTTTGTTTTTGTTCAAAATGCAATGTATCACCACCATCCATACCACTAATTTTGAGGGTCTTTGCGTAAAAACAATGGATATCGTTTTTTGGATAACTTCTTTTTCAAGTTTTGACAAGCTGTTTTTTTAACATGTTTTTTAATCAGATGATGAGGGAATTGTGACACCCAAAATGAAGGCTCGAAACCTTTCGGGTTTTTCTAGAAACGGGCTCCAGATGTCTTCCATATACACCTTTTTCCAAAATGGCCACCATTTTAGGGTGCGTTCGATTGACCCTATTCCGGAATAAGAATACTTGGAGCGATGATTTAAAACGGTATGTCTAGCGTTTTGAAGCAACGAGGATAATAAATGTACGTTTAAGACATCGTTTTAGCAGGTGTTTGACAATTTTAATGTGAATCTCCGTAAAAGCGATGGATTTCTAACTTCTATTCCAAGTATTTCTATTCCGAAATACGGTGAATCGAACGCGCCCTTAGTATTGTTCTTCTATTTGTTTGCAAATTAGCTCGAGTTGCCTCGTTCACGGTTAAGTACTCTTTTGAATGTTGAGTTTAATTTAAGAACGAAGCAACTAGAGCTAACTTGCCAGCAAACAAACAAATACTGTAATGTCAGTTATTTTGGAAAAGCCCACTCCTCGGACTCACACTAACGTTTCTAACTAGTCAAGACATTGCACTTCGTCTTAAAGAGTCGGCTTACATCACAGCGAGGAATCGCGGCCTAAAATTCGATATTAACGCAGGGTTCTCCCAAGGTTTCATCGCAACAGGTATGGCACCTTTTCAAACCTGTAAAGCAATTGGTTAATGTTGGACCTTCTGCAAAGGATAAGCGACTTCTGAGCGTTTGCAGGCGGTAATAAGTGCTCTTACAAGCGGTAAATTTTACCGGTTACCGCCCGATAAGGAGAACCCTGTATTAACGGCCTCTACAACTGTTACATCTACCCTACTCGCCCCAGTGTATTATTGATAAAGGTAAAGTCGCTTTATTTTTTGTCGATAGTTCGTCGGCGCTGAGGCTGGTATCATTGGAAGCCGACGGTGTGCCCTTTACCCCTTCACTCTGTCGGTGCTCCGTTAACAGGTATCATTTCAGAGCTATAGCTACACGGATCTTAGGAAAGTCGTAACACCCGTTGAGGTCACCGTGGATCGAACTGATGGGGACCTCTTGCTCCGAAAGCCGCGCCGCACTAATCAACTGAGCTTTGCCTGCTGTTACTAATTATTATTATTACTTATTTTGAATTTCTTTTGCAGTCCTGCATGGTCGTATTAACGAAACAAGTGTTCAAGAAGCAATTTCTGACCTGGACAG
The DNA here is from genome assembly GCF_036669935.1 of Montipora foliosa. Classification (NCBI taxonomy): domain Eukaryota; kingdom Metazoa; phylum Cnidaria; class Anthozoa; order Scleractinia; family Acroporidae; genus Montipora; species Montipora foliosa. Next base: position 47,241,028 of record NC_090876.1, read on the forward strand.
GAGTCATTTAACTTGTTATATTTGTGGTCCGCCGCCAATGATTAAAGATGTCACAGACATTTTACGAAAGCTCGATATTAAAGAACACAGAATACACTTTGAAAAATGGTGGTAGCAATCATCAGATAACTTTTCAAGTCCCCTTACTTTTGAGAAAGCCGAACAGAAGAATCAAACATTGATTTATGATTTGTAACGTTATGACATTTCTGTCAATTTTAACTTTAAAATTGCTGGGATGGAGGATTCAGGAAGCTGATGTCTGCTCTTATGGTTTTTGATTTTTTAATTAAGTGCAAAGTTTGTAAGCTCTTTTGTACGTCGTACCGTGGCAAAAGACGGATTCCGGAATTAAAGATTTTGAGTCTATAAAGTAGTGTGCTGTTGTAAACGTTTTTGTATTAGGGAACCTCTGCTCTTGCGAAACGTTTGTTTTAATCCACAGGAGAGAAAATTTGGTTGACTCTTTTTTCAAAGAAAGCTTTTTGATCAGCGACTTGTATTTCCTTGTTTCTTAGCCTTGGGAAGTGTACCTAAAATATCGGCCATTTTTCAAGATTCTTTCTTGGTCCCCCCTTTGTAAAATGTCAGAAAATTTCCATTTTCGACACTTTCGGAAAACTTCATTTTCTCTTACTCTAGGCCTTTTTGTCCTTTGGGTTTTTTTGCGCAGAACAAATTTATGATAGTTAAGATTCTGTTACATAACAATTAGGCCATTAGGCGACTTGTGTTTCCTAGTTTTTTAGCCTTTGGAAGTTTGCTTGAAAAATCGGCCATTTGCTATATGCTATATGCCATTTCTCTAATTCTAGGCCTATTTTCATGCGGCAAATCTATGATTGTTTCCCTTTGGATACATACTAATTAGGCCATTAGGGCGCGACTTTATTTTATTTTCCTAGTTTTCTTAGTCTTTGGAAGTTTGCCTAAAAAATCGTCCATTTTCGACCATTTGGTACTAGGGTTCTGTACGGGTCTGCAAATTATCCCAGGATCGCAAAGGATCCCGGAACGCAAATGATCTCCATTTTGGACCACAAATGTTCCCGAAAGAAAAGTAAGGAATGGTATAGGGCGTGGAATGGCTGTCTGGATAGAGAATTGGCTTGAAGAGCGCTTATTTTTAGATCACGGCTCACAAGATGCCGATGACTTGACTTTCGGGATCATTTGCGCGGGTACAGTTTGGGGATCATTTACAGTCCTGGGATAATTTGCGGACCCGAAACACAAGTCGCCTTTTCCCCTAAATGGTGGTTAGTTATCAGATTCACCCAGGCTTCACGGGCCTTATACTGATGACCACAAATGGTCTTTCGAATTCTTCATCAAATAAACGCTGGGGATCACTGCTCCCAAAATTTCTGACAGTCACTCGCCTGTTCTCCAAAGTATCTGCTTCTTCTGCTTTAAGTATTTCAGATTCACATTTTGATTTTCTAAAGAAATAAAGCCCTAGCTTAAATTTGCCACTTTTCAGCATTTTGATTCAAGATTTAAACATCTCGAATTTTGCTTTGATGTCCGTTCTCAGCAGACAAACTCCTGCTGACATTTAAATACGTCAATTATAGTCCAAAAAGTGACAATAGAAAAATATATGGTGGTTCATTTGCAGCACGAAGTCCATTTTATTTTTTATTTTAATTCAAACTCAATAAAGCAAGTGATCTCCCACCGGAAAATGTGACAAACTGTCTATATACATTAACTATAGAAGCTGGCTTTGATCGCCACGTGCTTTTTTATAGTCTTTGATTGTTTTCCCGTAATTTGCAAATGAAAAGGTTCGACAGATTTGATAAGCTGAACATTAGAAGTGAAGCTATGCCCATTTTCATTTTTTTTTTATTTTGCATAGGTGACCACTTAAACTGTAAAGTAGAGGTACAAGAGACCTGAGTACTTTCTTCGTCGTGTGGAATATTCATTCATTTGAACAAAAACTAATTGGCTATCGTGCGGAGTGAAAGAAGTGAGAAAAATAAATATTCCAACCCTTACTAGGCACTGATCAGAGATGACCATATTTATAATTGCCAAATTTTTCATTCCACCTCAGGATATGATTTTCCGGAACAGCTGCTCGGGCTCAGTATGTCGTCCATGTTGTGAAGTTGTGGTCATGAAGACATTTCGTTTAGTCCTTTGTTTCTTAGTTTGCTGCTTTGCGGGAGTTTTCTCCTCTGGTGAGTTGAACGTCAGCCTAAACGGTAATAATCGTGGGTAGATGAAAGCAAAGAATGATAAAACAATGGGTTCCGACATAAATTCATAGTTAGCCGATTTGCTAGATTTAAGTAAGACAACAATTCGCTATAAATGGCGCAGTCACTGTGGTTTTCAATGTTCATAAACCAGATTGGTCTGAGATGGAATGTGTCAACAGTTGCTTAAATAATCATACATTTGTTTATTTGTTGTTTTGGAGATAGAGAGACTGCAGCGTATGGCAAGACTTTCGAACAAAACTTTCGCTCCGGAAAAAGATCTGCAATCCGGCTAACTGCGAAATAACCTAAAGGGAGGACGGGAGATTCTGTAAATGTTAAGTCTAGTTTACCGTTCATTTCGGAATCAGCTTAAATTTAGGCGTGCGCTTTTTTTGGAAAATTAAGATCTGGACTTGCTTTTTTTTTTTTAAGAATTTTGAACCTGGGTTATGAATTCATCCTTCGCTAAAAGATCCCATAACTAGCGTTTCGAGTGATCGCTTGAGAAACTCTCGGAGTCCAGGGGAAGCCGATCTCACGCAGCTGTTTCTCGCCAGTTCCGATAGAGCGATTCGGGAAGAAATTTTCCCTTCGTAAACCAGTACTGGTGCTTCAGTTGACAGAACAATAGACGTTGGTGCGCTAAAGGTCGTGAGTGCAAAAACCTGGTCGGATGAACTTAGTTTCAGAATCTTAAAATAACTGGTTAACAGGTACTACCTTTAAAATGACAACAGGAAAGGGTAAGACTCAGTTGCCTTTTCTCTCTTCCCTTTCTCGCGTAAAACCCTTCGATTCCTCGAAGGTACAAATTTTGAATGTAGGTGAATTGGCTCTGGTTGCACCTCTGTAATGTTTAGCATAGTGCATCTGACCAATCCTTTGTGCTACTTCCCATAACTTCACATTCGTAAGCCTCGATGTACTTAAATGAAGGGTAGGGTTTTCTTGGATTTCGCAATTTCAATACGTTGCATGACTTGCCCGTTCTCAAGGTGTGAACCTCGTTAAATGGCATGTTCGTAAATTCGACCCCCTGCTGAAAGGACTGAACTGTCGCGGATTTCCGACTATTCGTAAGACATCACAAAACAGAAATGATAATTGTAGGCTAATATTTTTTTAATGAGGTTGTGTAGGCCCCGTCTTACCACACTGCAGTGCCGAAATACCAAAGCCACCATGCACACTTTCCGCAAAACGTAGGAGACATAGATTTCGGTGTGGCAGTACGGCCGGTCTTTACAGTATATTGGGGGAGTGTAAATAATGCCCGGAGATAGCTTTGTGACCATACGTCACGCCGCTCACAAAATGATATACCGTATTATAAAACTGTTGTTAGGTGACGTGGTTCATTCGTTGAATTTGTTAAAAAAAGAAGCCAGATGTATAACGAAAATGGTCGTCTAATCGACAAAAGATGTGAAATTAAACTAGAAAAAAAAAAATCCTTTTCAAAATTATGTCAAATTGATTATGTCAAAGCACAAAACTGGATTAACCCTTTTTATGGCACGTGGGAAATATTCTCTTGAAAATTCATTTCAAGGATTCAGATCAGTTAAGTAAAGAAACTAAGGCTCCAGCTATTATATTAGCTATTAGCTATAACATTAATGTTTATAATATCTAGAGCTATTGGCTCTCACTATAAAAATATTTCATTTGTTAAAGCCATATTTTTTTTTACCTTCCACTTGTTACTGTGTGACATACTTATTTAAATAAGATGTACGAAACGAACCAATCAAATGTGAACATGTTCAAGTACAAGGAGGAACAGACGTGTTGCTGAATGAACGCTTTTGAAATTAGCCACGTACTTTCAAAAATCATGAACAAATCACCAATTTCACACATTCCTCTAAAATCCTTTCGTCATGCTTCAATTTGAATTTATAAGTAATAGAAACAGGAGTTTCATCCTACTCAATCTCAACCATGAGTTAAATTTATCTGGATACCCTCTCAACTTTATCATGATGCCTTCTCTTCGTCCCTTCTAATTACCTTCTTTTTTCACTCCTAAGCACTTACTGGTCAGAAATAACACACAAACAGCAGTGACAAACATCAGATACAAACGCATCATTTGAAATTATCTTTTACTTGATATTTCGTTTGCTTCTGCCTACATCTTCAAAAGTGACGGTTAATACAAAATTGGAGTTTAAATATACAGGATTACTAACTTATTAACTATTAAGTAACAACAGAGGTGACAAAAAACTAATAAAGACACAGCTTTTCGCTGCTGACATATTCATTTAAGGTCGGCTTTAAATCTTTGATCAACAGTGTCTCCTTTATTTTACGTAGTGAGTGCCGGATCACCCTTTGGCTAAGATTTCAAAATGATCCCATTTTAAACTGTGAAATCTTAGCCAAAAGGCGATCCGACACGCACTATAAAATAAAGGAGACACTGTTGATCAAAGATTTAAAGCCGACCTTAAAGTGCCTATTATCTCAACACACTTTTGCACTATATTTATTTTCCGAAATCATCCCGAAAACATCGTGTTATTTTTAAAACGTCACCTTTTTATTGGCTTTGAAAGAAGGAAAAAGTGGTCACACTTTGATCCATAACCGAGCAATGAAGAGGAATGGGTTCGATACCGGGTTGACGTCACAAACTGCTTTGCATTGTGGTTATTCTGCGAAAATCGATGCAAATTAATTTGTGACGTCAAACCGGTATCAAACCCTTCCCCTTCATTGCCCGGTTATGGATCAAAGTATAACCTGCGATCAGGCGTCCTTTTCTAAAGGATACAATTTATTTTCGAGTCGACTGCCGCCTACTTGTCAAAAGTGATGCTATCTTGTGCCGTGCTATAAATGTGACTTGTGTCATGCTACAAATGTGAGCCAATCAGATTTCACCGCAAATGACCTGCACGTTGCGATTCAAGGGACGAATAGGACTCCAGCAGTCTAGCTGGAATGTCTCAGAAGTCGAACTTTATTCATACAATCAAAGCTACTAGTATTTCTGCAAATCCCACTTGACATTTGGTGGGGTTTTTATGTTTAATTAAACCAGCAAGGAACAAAGAATTTCGAGATAAAATCACAGAAAAAGCCGAATCCTTCATATTATCAGGCGCAATCAACAGCTCAATAAGTATGGGTTATTGACCAAGCGTGAGGTCAAGATGACTGGATATTGGCCAAGTTCTTTTTTTGCGTGTTTATGGACCGAGACGAAGTCGAGGTCCATAAACACGCAAAAAAAGAACGAGGCCAATATCCAGTCATCTTGACCGAACCATCTTGGTCAATAAAGGATTTATTATATGACTTAAAACACCAAAAAATGATCTTTGATCTTGCGGGACCAAGCGAGAAATCCCGAGCGGGCAGTATCGCTCCATCTTGCCCGCTCGGGTAGCCAATCAGAGCGCGCGATTTGGTTCATCTTGCCCGCTCACGGAGCTAGTCATATAATAAACCTTACTTAAACTCGAATATTTAAGTCAAAGATGGCAATAAAAGATGCTAATATTTCCGAGGAAAATAGACTTTAAGAAATTCTAGTTTTCCAGGTGCAGCTACTCAACTACTATTTTGTAAGTGTCACTAAACCATTGTTCAGCGCCTCCGTAAACAATGTCTAATTTCTATGTCAAGCTCGGCTGATTCCGCGAATGTGGCAGCACAAGGATCTATTCGGCTCATTTTGGATTCACGACTTGTTGCTTCCGAATATATTTCAAAAGACTTACCACAACGACAAACATTCGGTGGAAGTGGAATGATGCATTTTTTCTGGAATGTTCGGGGCTGTAAATCCCGCACGAAGTACAACTACAATGTCTTCTTTCAGACAAACCATTCTTCGGATGCATTCTCTCCGCTCTTCCTTTAAAGATTTTTGAAAAAAAATTGAAGTCGCGGCAACAGCAGCTGTAAACAGATCCTAAACATCATTGCTCTTCAAATCCTTCTGGGCGGCCATAATATTATTTTACACTTAATGTATGGTCCCGAGGGAAACAATTAGTTTTCTTTTCCCGAGAGTCCTGATGTTTCCCGAGAAGAAGGGACCGAGGGACCGGACATTAAGCGCTTTGTTGTATATTTGGACTTTTCCGTCAACAATCGCAGCAAAACATCCGGAGCGGACAACAACTGTGGAATTGTATCCCGATCAGGATAAATTTGAATTTGATCAGGGGCACGTGACCAAGAACCAACCAATCACAGTGCTCGTTTTGATGAGTGAAAGGCTAGGTACATAACAAGATCAGGTGTTAACTGATTTTACAAAGTATGATTTGCATTTCTATAACCAATCGGAGCGAGGCTCCAAAAGCTCTATTGTTTCTCGACCAATCAGAAAAAAAGCCAAATTTTTGGCTTTTTTACGTGCGATCCGTACAGTAAATGTATCATGCCCTCCTTTCACAAGATGACAAGTAGGGAGGGAGGTCATGATCGCAGGTCAATCAAAATATGACCACTTTTCCCCTCTTTCAAAGCCGATAAAAAAGATGTATTTGGGATGATTTCGGAGAATGAATTAAGTGAAAATGTGATTTGAGGTTATAGGCAGTTTAAATGAATAGGTCAGTAGCGAAAAGATGTCTTTATTATTTTTTTGGTCACCTCGCTATTGTTACTTAATAGTTAATAGTTAATAATCCTGTATATTTAAACTCCAATTTTGTATTAACCGTCACTTCTGAAGATATATACAGAAGCATACGAAAGGTCAAGTAAAAGATAATTTCAAATGATACGTTTATTTCTGATGTTTGTCACCGCTGTTACGTTTGTGTGTTATTTCTGATACAACTGAGATGGTAAAAGAAAAAGAGTATTACGACGTATATTACTTACTGATCAGCTTTTGTAATTATTTTTCATAAACAAAAAAAGATCCTTTTCCTGATTTTATCCGTTTAATTTCACAACCGATAAGTCACCGGTTTTCTATTTTCAATCAAATTTAACACAAAAATTCTTCAGTCTAGTTTGCCTTATAGCCTTTGTCAAAGAATTCACGCATTTGTAATTTGAAATTCTAACTTTATCACCGATAGAAAATGTTGGTTTATTCTATTTTTGATTTATCAAGTTGCCGTAGTTTCTCTCATTACACATGAGCCGAATCGAATTCGAATAGGCCATTTTACAGTTGTTTGCTCTGCGACCTAGCCTATGAATGGCTGCGAGGCTGCCGGTGACCTTGCATTGATACAGCCCCGACTGCTTTTATCATGCAAATTGTGTTGTAATTCTAATTAGTCCGTATTAACATTACAAAAGCACGGAGGTTTGTATCAACACAGGGTCACCGGCAGCCTCGCTTCCATTCGTAGGCCAGGTAACTTAGCTACAACTGTAAAATGGTTTATTTACCCAAATTAATTAATCCCGGCTGAATTGATTCAGACGTCGAACTTAATTGCGCCGAAATTAATTCACAGAAGCATAATAGGACTGAAGAAAAAAGTTGTAATGATTTCTGCATTTGATTCGGCTCATGCGAAGTATGGCGCCTAGATCTAAGCCAGGAGGGGGGGGGGGGGGGGAGGAATTGCTTAGCCGAGCCGAATTAGACTGGTCGTTTTGAAATGATTCAGACGCCTTACTTTACAGGTATTTAATTGAACTAGACGCTCCATGAGCGCACACTGGGCTGCCTGTGGTAGGTGTTACTCATAAACAGAAGGAACTGAATTGGGTGGTATTGAACTGTCGCGTTCCAGGCAACTTTTTTTCAAGTCGGGGGTCATTAAGACCATTTAAGGGGTCACCCAGAAGTCGTGCCAGCAGAGGCCCTTTGACTCACACGTTTATACGACGAAAGAGATCTTTTTCTGAGGTTAAATACCTGCATACCAGCCTATTAATCATTTGTCAGAAAGAAAAAATTCCTGTCATCTTTAGAAAAAAATAGGCAAGCATTGCGTACGTGTGGTAGAGCAGTAAGACTGCGCTTTATTCCATATTGATACCTTTTAGCAGGGGAGTGACAGGCAAGACTTTTACCGACACGAAAAAAAAAAAAAAAAAAACTAGAAGCTCCAAAAAGCTTACATTGGGTTGCCTGTGGATAGGTGTTACACAAAGAAAGAAGGCACTGAATTGGGTGGTATTGAACTGCAGTTTTCCAGTTAATTTTTCAAGTGGGGCGTCATTAAGACCATTTGAGGGGTCACCCACATGTCGCGCCAGCAGAGGCCCTTTGGCTCACACGTTCCACGTTTAATTATTTTGTAATGTCCTGTCCCGTTTTGAGGTCTTTTAGTTTTTTAAGCTTTGGTAATAAATTCAGTTTAAAGATAACAAAACTCGCTCTTGAGTAAAATTCACTCGTTTCTTCTTTAAATAAATAGTCTGCAAAAAACTAACTGCAAATTGCTTTGACGGACGTTTTCCAGCATGTCTTGAAGTTGCAATAAGCAAACGTTTATTGCACACACTAAGAAAAGACTGAAGGTGTTGTTTCCGCTTCGAAATTCCTCTTCTTGTTAGTCTAATCTGATGCCAGGTCAAAACATTGTTTGGCTTTGCGTTTGCACCAGAAAAAGACAAGCCAAAAGACAGATGAAGAAAAAAATAACATAGTTTTTATATGTAACTCTAAATCGAATTCTCATCGAAAGATCGATCTTGAAAACACGAAAATTTCTGCAGGTGCACGTGATCACCTTGTGTCAACTGAATGAACTACGGGAAAGAATGTTAATCGTTTGTCGTTTTCAGAGTAAAACAACGTAGTTTTTAGCCAAGGAAGCCTTCTTTGTCGGGTTCCTGAGAAACGTATCTACCTTATTACATGAAATTTTTGCGACACGTTAATTTCGCGAATTTCGCGATTTAAAAAAATTGCGAAATTTAAGTTACGCGAAAATTAAATGTCGCGAAAATAACATGACGCGAAAATTAAGTGACTCACATTATGTCAATGACTAAAAAAACAGCGACTTTATTACACTCGTTTATAACAATTGAGCTATTCTGTGGTAATGTTCTGGTCCTCTTCATCACTACTGCTTTCCGTCTCTACTCCAGGTAGTACTTCTTTTGTACAATCCTCAAAATGTCCATTGACTGGCTCCTTGAGTGTGTCTCACTTAAAAACGCGAAATTAAAGTGAGTCAAAATGCAAAATTTTCGCAAAATCGCAAAATTAAGGTGTCTCAAAATCGCGAAATGAACGAGTCGCGAAAATTTCATGTATTAAATTTTGGCTTCAGGGTGAACTATTTACACAAGCGAGAGGTTAAGAGGCCATGCAATTGAAAATTTTAAACATCTATGAGATACAAGAACAGACTTGCAAATTATCGCAGATCACAATGCTCACAAGCACAAAAGCAGAAGAATCTGTTAAGTAAATATAAAGTTTGTTACTATCTGAATGTTTTTGGGTTAGAGAAAAGGGATATATTGTCACGCAAATTGTTATTTTATGACACTCAAAAGTCGCGAAAAGCGTGAGTTTCATGTAAACAATCTTCGCACTAGCAAGTCGTTGCAATAAATTGGATTAACCAGGAAGTTAAAGAAATATTCTTGGCTTCCCAAATAAATTTCATCTTACACTGCAATGACAAAATCATTTGTCAGAGAAATAAAATTCCTGTCTCCTCGCGCATCACATTTCAACGCACGTATGCAAATTTGTTAACTCATTTTCACCGCGATTCCCGCGAAATTTTTCTTCTTTCAAATACATTGTATTAGCAAAAATGTCATTTCTCGTCAAGCGTTGCATCTTTTATGTTCAAATAACCGCTAAAAATAAAGCTTTTCATAATTCAATATTTGCACAAAAATAGCAACGCACGCAACAAATTTAGTCGCATTTACCTCTTCGTCGAATTCTAATGCTTAACACAGGAATTTTTAGTTATTGTGAAAATCTTTCTACATGCTTTAGCAATCATCTCCCAAAATGTTTTTCGCTGATGGCAACTTTCATATTCGCGGTTCAAAAAATTAAGGTTGTTTTCATGTCGTAAATTTTGTTGCTGATGGCAAAATATTTATTCTCGATCGACCGTCCTGAAAACTTTCTTCTGCTCTTCCTAAAAACTGCGTATCAATATTTATTAATTTTACTTTTGCATCAATATTTGTTTTGCATAAAGCAAGCTAACAAATCAGTACCTTTCTTAGTTCGCATTTTCGGTCCTACGCTTCTTTTACAAAATGGTATATTTTTTAGGTCACCCATCCAGATATTAACCCCGCCGGAGAGGGAAAACTTCAGTGAACTTATGCATTACAAAGCTGTCAGCTGCTCAGAGTAGGCTAGGTCGCTGAGCAAACATCTGTAAAATGGCCAATACGTGACTTGCAACCAATCTATCTAGCAATGTTCAAATTCTGAGGAAAGAACAAAGGGAGCCAATGAGAGATCTTTTGTTAACTTCCACCAACATGACGGCGGTGACGTAACATGAAAACCACCTATTGCTAAAGTTGCTTATGTAACTGGGATGACCTTTCTTAACTGACTTTCACTTCATCCCCAAAATCAATTCGTCAAGTTAAGAGGACTCATTGAAATTCTCTTATGATTTCATCTGTGGTCTTGCATGATTTGTATTCGTCAGAAAATACGTCACCATAATTTTGTAGTTTCCATTAATTAATATACTATCAATATTATTTCAAAATTAAACCAGAAAGAACTGTCAGTTCAGTTTTTGTTCGTGTTTCGGTACCATAAGTGGGCAAATTGAAAAAGCACTGAGCAAATTCGAATCAAAATAAACGTGGACGAAGCGGTCCAATGGTAGCTCTTAAGTGAATCGTTATATATAAGTTTGTTCAAAAGTTGTTCAAAAGTCTGAAAGCTCGAAACTCCCGGGCTGCATATTAATTCAGCCGCGTACACACGCATTGCATTCGTAAATTATTGAGTCTTTGATGTCATTTTCGCCTTGATCCAGCTCTCTCAAGATTTTAAAGTTAGTAATGGCGGACCACTAAACAGGAACATTCCAGTTAAAATAAACAGGTGTCTTTTCTTGAAATCAAGGCTTAAAACTTCCATCAGTTACTGTTTAGTTAACAACGTTTTGGAATCCAAAGAAAAATAAAACTTGTTTTTTGGTCATAGTAGCACTTTGACAGCGGGGGCAGCTGTGGTGTCAGCTATTACTAGTAATAAGAGTGTTGATCTATCACTTTGCAGCCTTTCCAGAGCACAATCACGAATGGATTTATTTTTAGATACACTTTGCGCGCGAAACAAACAAAGAGCAGCTCATTTAACCAATCAGAAGAAGTCCTGTCATGCGTGACTGCTTCTGTCATGTTTTTTTCGGGGACAACTGATTTTCGCCTGAACGGGTATTCTAAAAATAGACACATTTGTGACTGTGCTGGGGAGCCCACCCATCCCATGAGAACACTCTTATCTAATTCACTCTTGATAGTTATATAAAGTTCTGCCGCCTTCCAACAACTGCACAAGGAGCGACCGGATCTGTTTTTCAGGGCATTTTAGGACTGGTTGCGAGCCTTCTTCAGCTGCCGACTAGGCTACTGGAGAAGTCTGGGCTCGGTTGTTCAAAGGCTGATTAACGCTAATCCGAGATTAAAAATTAACCAAGAAGTTTTAAATTATTTCTCTACTCGCAAATGCTGTTCGACGCTGATATTCGGATAAAATTACTTTACATTCGTAGATGTCGATCTTGAAAAACAAAAATAAGCAAAAGAAACGCTTTAACCAAAAAATTGAAAACATGAAACAGAAGTTTACGCTAATCCTGGATTAAGTTAATCGGCTTTCGAACAACCGGGCCCTGGTGATGACTATCCTCAGTAGTGACCACCTCTCAGCCAAAATAGAAATTATCCTATTTTTAAAGATTTTCCCCTTTACCTGGACACGTTGTGGTTAAACATTTTGAAGCAGACCGCATTTACTGTTACAGGATTGAAGAGCCTGTTTCTCAATTTAAGACCCATGCAAATACCTTTTCGCACCCGATAGTGTAATAGGCCGGTCTTTCAACATGTTTACAGGATAACAAAAGAACAATGAATTGTGGAGTTTTAGGGCGTAAATCCCTTCCGTTTTCAATATACAGAGGTAATCGTGACATCAGGGAAAGGACAGCGGAAGGTTTCGAAATTTCGAGAAACGGACCCTTGTGAAAAATTAGACTCATTCTAACAGCCGAAAAAGCTTTCGCAGCTGCGTATGAAAATAACGAGGATATTTTTAATGTCAGCGATTTTTTTTTGCTTTATCAATAAAATATGATGTGGCTTCTTTTTAGCTACTGCCTCGCAGGAGGTTTGCACAAAGGGACCCTTCCCATATAAAAAAGGCGACAGGAAGATTTTGGACTGCGACTTTACCGATGCAGAAATACGTGATATCCTTTGGTACAAAGACAACAAACTACTCGTCAATGGTAGCGGAGGTCTTTATCAATCATTGACTCGATTAAATCATGACACTCTTCGCAGTTCGTTTCTGTTTCAATTTGTGCGCTTTAAACATGCTGGATTTTACACTTGCAAACCAGAACCCAGTCAACCCGTCAGCAATTGTCCAGATGGCAAAAGCGTCCACATCGTGGTCGAATGTAAGTGTTCTTGTGATCATTACCATATATCTTGGAGTTAAGGTTTTTTTTTACTGACGCCATTGTTCACACATTTTTCATTAACATACGTTTTTGCTTAGATCGAATTATAAACAAATTTGTCTCAAGAGTTTAAAGAAATGATGAAACTTAGTCATCTTTTCACTTTCACCAATCATCACTTTCATGTCGCTGGCCATGGACGAAAACAATTATATATCCACTATTACGCCATTTTACCATATTTGGTCACGACAACGCGCAAAATATGAGACGGTAATAGACTGTTGTGTCCCGGTTTGACCGGTTTAGAACGGAGAAAATACGGACGGAACGGGAGTTGTTCAATGAAGGAAATTGTTTTCAACACTATACAAAGCCTGAGAATTTAGCTTGTCATCGCCTGTCACTCGTCATTTCGTTTATCCAATCAAATAAAAGGACATTTCGCTGGCTTTTTTTTGTGCTGATTACATCGTTCACAAGCGCTCTAAAGGACACATGATGCATTTTTTTTAAAACACTTACCAAATAAAATTGAAGCAAAATAACACCTTTTTGTGGTGGAAAAATAAATCTCTTATTCGATGGTTTAACATGGTTTAACAAATAATACTCGCGGACATTTTGCTCATTGCTCGTATTTTTCACGCAACTCGCAAAATATCCGGACGTATTATATGTTAAACCATCGAATAAGATGTATATATCTGATCTGATATCAAGAGAGGATGAGGTAAGAGAACAGATACCCCATAAATGGGCCTCTTCCAATGACCGTTTATTAAAATCTTATTTTAGCTAAGCAGCTATTTTTACAGAGGCACCTGATTAGCCATTTGTAATGACGTAATGAAATTTTAAATATGCGCGGCATTGGGAATGAGAACTTAGTAGCTTAGATAAAAAAAAAGTGATGATGGGGCATGGGTACGGTAGCCTCGCAGCTCCTACAAGGTCTCACCTGATTGGAGACCACCCTTGAGGTTTAACAAAAGAACAAATAACAGAAACAATGGACCCTAGAGGATAGAGTTGCAGCCCTTTTGTTTTAGGCCTAGGGTCCATTGTTTCTGTTATTTGTTCTTTTGTTAAACCTCAAGGGTTGTCTCCAATCAGGTGAGACCTTGTAAGAGCTGCGAGGTGACCATGGGGATCCGTTCTCTTACCTCATCCTGCCTTGCTGATTCCCTGCTACCAGAGGTCTCTTTTCTTTTGCGTTCGCTGGGTTGACGAGTACGGGAGAAAGAGTTCTCTGTCATGTGTCGAAACTCGCTCTGATCCAACCGCCGTCCACAACCTTCGACGACACTCCTCATGCAAACCGCATGCGCCATGATATGTTTGCTGACTGTGACTTGAGCCCACTGTGTCCCACGCATTTCTTTACAGTAATTCCGCTGTTGTTAAGTGAGCCCACACAACATGAAGTATGACGTAAGGATTCGGTCGCTAAGTAACCGCCGTGCATGCTCAACACAGTGAATTTAGACCCATGGCAGAGGTCTCTTCTCCTGTACTCGTCAACCCAGTGAACGCAAAAGAATAGAGACCTGCTAGCAGGGAACCTTGCTGATACTATCTCCTTTTGTTCGCTCACCAACAGTGGTACATAAAACTGACCGTTGATATCTGTTAGTATTGGCAATACCGGGACAGACTTGTGCAAAATAGTATTGTTTGCCTGATAATTCGTCTATGTTTTAATACGGAAAAAAGGACGGATCATCCGTTTGGACGAATTACCAAGATAGTTCGTCTTGACAGAAGACTTACAGTGATAATTAATCTGGACGGGTGATTCACTAGTTTTCCCGTATTCATACAAAGACGACTTATCCCACGAACTTTCTTAATTTTCGCAAGTTCGTCTCAGACGGACGATTCGTCTCTAGTAGAATTCCGGCCAAGCATATCATTTAGAGTGCAATTTGGTACAAATAAGAACGAGCAGGGCCGTAGCCAATATGAGGCAAACCGAGGCACTTGCCTCAGTCATTTTTTCGTGTTTTTTTTTTAAATAAAGCGTTATTCCAGTGTTATTCCAAATGTAATCATCATAAACACCTAAAATACCTATGAAGAGAATTTAACCATGGACATCGCCTCGGTCATAATTTTTTTCTGGCTACGGCCCTGACGAGTGTTTTGTTTTACAGACTAGCCCGTAGGGCGAATCATTTTGATGTCTGAAAATTAATAATATACACGAGAAAATGGAAGTTGACAGCGAGCCCTTTCGTTCAAAAGTCATACAACTATAAGTTTGTAATTTGCGCTCGAATTACAATACTTGAAAATTGCACTGTTTTTAGCCAATCAAAACTGAGTAATTTTTTCATGTATATTATGGGCTGGTTAGCACTTACGATGCAATTAGAGCGAGTTTTTGAGTGTCGTAAAACCAAAACCAAAGTTATTACTTTGGCCAATCAAAAGTACGGAGACAATCCAGTAAACCAATCAAAACTCGAAGGAATTTCACGTAGCCGACACAAAGCGCGGAAAATGAGCACGCTCGAGCCTTGATTAATTTTGGTTTCACTTTTGATTGGTTGAAAAAGTGGCGCGAGAACTTTGAACCAATCACTGAGTGAAGTAATGCAAAACCCAAGCAATTAATTAGCTAATTAAATGAAAACCGCTCTATCAGCATAGGTGTAAACCCAGACGTCAGAGGTAAATGTGTCCTTGGCTTTGAGTCCAGTATCCGGTGCATCCAAATGTTCTGCTCTGAGTCACAACCACAGGTTGTCGACAATTTCTAGACGACAACTTATTAATTGAATCGACAGCTATCAGTGTTTGGAAATGCGTTTTCGCATTACGAAAAGTTTAGTTGTTGATCCCCGGTATGTTTTGGGGGATCCTGTGAATGTAACGGGGCAATGTTACGTTATTTTAGGGCGTTTAGGGGATGTCTTTAGTTTTTCCCAAGTTTAATTAAGCTCGAAAATGGAAATGTAGATTTCCTTTTAAGTTACTGACAAAATTGTCATTACATCATAAAACAAGATGGTTCTGAGCAAAAACGGCCTCTATACAGGCGATTTGCCACTGATAAACTTGAAAAACGTCGGGCCGACGTGACTTTTTTCAAGATTGTACCGTCAAGTACAGTCCGTTTCAATCTTGTCCATTTGTGTCCGTCCTTGCTTCTTTTTCCTGTCGTGGCCGGTATGGACACAAAACGCCTTCAAATTTAATCAGTTGCAAACAAACTTAACAGAGCACAATTTAAGGAGGCTCGAAATAGTTTCTCCTTCTTTCAAACAAATAAACATATTCTGTCCGTAGATGCAGTTAGGGTAATCATATCAAGACGAAATTTGGCCAGGTTAAGTATCCATCATAAAAAACGTTACCATGGTAACGATGTAAGGCATTTCTTTGAGCCTTAAAATCAACATATATTGTCTTGTCTGAAAAAACGGGACGGTGAAAACCTCCCATTTAGCTTTACCAGATAATGTTAAAAATAATCTCTAAAATATTTAAAACTCAACAAAATTTGTGGGACAATTTTTCAGAAAAATCAGTTTTTATAAAATGTGTGTCTAATTCTTTTTGAATTTGAAAGACAAGCGTTTTAAATTAATCTAAGATAACATGCAAAAAATGCAAAAACAATTACCGTCCGGAAGCAGAGATATAAACGAGCAAAGTTGCAAAATCAGGAAAAATGAGGAGGTTACAAGATCAGCATTTACGCATGTGTCAGCCGCTCATTCGAGACCGCGCGCGAGTGGAGCTACAGGCCAACACAAAGGGATTTAAGTGACCATTAAACCGTTTGTGAAGAATTGTCGTAGTTTTCGTGAATTGGAGATTTCTGCTTGTATACCATATATATAGGAATTAGAAGAAAGGTGAGCGAAATTAGTGATTTCTTTATTTTGAATCATGAGCTGACGCGAGCAGCTTTTAGAATTGTGTGTGTCACTTACGCGCGCGCGCTCAGCTGAAAACCCTTTCGAGCATCCTTAAGGACGTTCGCGGGAAATTTTTTCAACATTGATTTTTTTCTGAAACTTTTACCACTGTAAGATGATGAGTTAGTTATGTCAGAAATGTAAAAAAAATGGGGGGTCACCGACTTCGTTTTGGAGAGAACATGCCCGGAAAAACACCCAAAATGGGACAAAATCGGGCTTCGTCAGCGAATAAGGCCAGTTTCTGTAAACCCAAATATATTGCAATTAAATCTTTGAAGTGAAATCTTCTCTGCCGAATATTGTTTAAGTGGACTTACTAAGTGAATTTAGTCAACTGGTGAGGTTCTTTAAAGATCAAGTTCGCATTTAGCGACCACAGTTTCACGCGCCTTGCAGCCGCAAGATGGCAGGATTTGATGTCCCGTGAGCAGAAATCTTGAAATTTTTTTAACTTCCCACATTGATTTTTTGTTCATTTTTGGACAACGTGGAGATAATCGTAAATAAAATCCGTTTCTGGAAAGAAAAATAGGGGTCACCGAACTTCCAAGACCGTTAAATCCAGGCAAAGCTATAGCAATGGCCTTTTGCCCTATCATCTCTCATTTATTACTTAGCACGCGCGCTCGTGTATGACGTGGCGTGTGAATTTGCGTGCGCAGTAAGGATGCGCAGAAACAATTGGCGCGAACGTCCTTAACGCAGAATTAATTAATAGTACCCGAACTTAATGAGAGGCGTACAAACTTTTAAAACTTGCATACAAATCATTAATGACGAGCACGGATACACAGACATACATAAAGACCGTGGCATACAAATTTTATAATAGGCAGAGCTTACAAACTTTAAAGTGGTACTACGACCAAAAAAACAATTCTTTTTTTTCTTTGGATTTCAAAACTATGTTAACTAAACACTAACTGAGAAAAGTTTTAAGTTCTGATTTTAAAAAGACACCTGTTTATTTTAACTGGAATTTTCTTATTTATTGGTCCGCCATTATTAACTTTAAAATCTTGAGAGAGCTGGGTCGAGGAGAAAATGACGTCAAAGACTCACTAGTTTAAGAATGCAATGCGTGTATACGCGGCCGAATTAATATGCAGCACGGGAGTTTCGGGCTTTCAGACTTTTAAACCCGTGTTTTGCATATGTCATAAATTGCGTTTACACGCTGAAATTTTAAGCTAGTGAGTAAATGACGCCTTTTTGTTTAGATCCAACCCTCTGAGGTCCAATCGGCCAGTTTTGAACGTGAGTAATGGCGGACCGTGAAATCCAAAACTTACACTCAAAATAAACAGCCTTTGGATAAAACTCAAAGCTCAAAATTTTTCCAGTTAGGTGTTTAGCAAACACGCTTTCAAAATCTGAAGAAAAAAAGGAAATGATTTTTTGATCATAGTACCACTTTAATGAATGCTGACAAGCACAATAAACTTCTCGAAAACGTAACAAAATTGAAACAAATATAATAAAATTGTTTCTCCCTTAACAATATAAACAAGTTATAAACTTGTAAAAGTTGTTTCTTGCAAATTTTAGGGCCGTAACCATTTTTAAAAGATTTTAACTTGTTCATATTGTTAAGTGAGAAACAATTCTATTAAAGTATTACTCATTTCATTAAGTGAACGAGG
>NC_090876.1:47276895-47284395 GCF_036669935.1 Montipora foliosa
TTAAGAACGTTGAAATCTTTATTATATAAAACAAATAGATTCCATTTTGCCGCGCGTCTGTTCAGTAATAGATCAAAGAAGACGTCAAAATGTGGTAAGAACATACATCAGTGACACGCTCAGCTGTCGCCTCGTGTGCCATTTTTTTGTTCTTACTACATTTTCTCGTCATCTTTGATGTATTTCTTAGCCGACGCACGGCAACATGAAATATTTTTGTTAAAGAGACATGATCTTCTAACATTTTTGCTTCTTCGTGAACAACACTGTGTTGGGTGGGGACGGCTGGGAAGCGTTGTTTACCGTCTTGAAGTATCAAGTTTCAGTCCAAGAGTTAGAAAAATAGGAAATTCTCGACTTACTTTGACCAGGTCAGAGGATATTTTTTTATTAATGGTGACTAGGGGACACTAGGAAAAAATCTGAGTGCCCCGTTGCAGGAGTCGAACATACGACCTACCGAACACTAGATCGGATGCTCTACTACCACTGAACTATGGTACTATGTCGTACCTCGCTGGAAGAGGCTTAGGGACTGGGCAAAAGAACAATTGAACGAACAAAGATAACAATGGATTAGCACAGAAAACAATAGGAAGTACGACTCTATCATCCTTTGAAATATAGTGTTCAACAAGAGGCACGGCCAAACCCTGAGCTAGGGAACTGTGGAAGACTCAAAGGAGCTAGGACGTTAAAACAGCTGTCAC
Source organism: Montipora foliosa (assembly GCF_036669935.1). Classification (NCBI taxonomy): domain Eukaryota; kingdom Metazoa; phylum Cnidaria; class Anthozoa; order Scleractinia; family Acroporidae; genus Montipora; species Montipora foliosa. Next base: position 47,277,606 of record NC_090876.1, read on the forward strand.
AAAAATATAGCAGGGTCATGTCTCCTGTGGGAGACTCGTGACACAGCTGTCAAAAAAATATAGTAGGGTCATGCTTGTTGTTGAACACTATATTTCATTGGCTGTATAGTGTCGTACTTCCCATTGTTTTCTGTGCTAAATGCATTGTTGTCTTTGTTCATTCTGTTGTTCTTTTTTCCCTTTTTTCTACGAACGTATGCATCAGTATTTATTCAATATAATCACAGGTCAATTTTTTGTTTAGTACTTACAGACAACTATAACTGAAAAGCGTTTTCCGTTTGGACAAATTGTGCTCTTATTGGAGTTTGCCTTGCAGTGGTAAATTGCTTCATGTGCCATCTTCACCACGGGAAAATGAAGGATGCTTCTTGTAGTGCTATCCATTAGCTGAACAATTGATTGATAGAGACCATCTGTTCCATTTTCCAAAGATTTGTTGTCTTTGTACCACATGACCTTGCTAACAGATCCCGTAAGGTCGCACTCAATCTTTGCGCTTTGGCTCTTCACGAAACCTAAAGGTCCCACAGTACAACAGTGCGAAACGTGGGCTGGAGAAAAGAAAGACTCTGATTTCAGTCTCAGAACTCCTAATCTCGTTCCCAGGACCCCAGCGCAGAATTGAAGGGAGATGTCCCGGGAACGAGGTTGAAGAACCTTCATGCGCTGCTCTTGGAGATTTGTATCTGAGTTCTTTATGAAAAAGTTTTTTTAATCACTTCCTTGAATTTCAATATTCACTCATTTGCAAAACTGAAATCGTGAAACGTGTCGCACGTCTCGAAAGGAGCCCAGGGGGCCCCGGCCCCGCCCCCCCCCCCCCCCTTTCAGTTCGTCGAAGATTTATTTTTTGTCAAAATATACAATAATTTTATAATGTTGTAAGCAGTCTGTTGGGACTTCTGATTTTTTTAGCTAAAGCATGATTTTTCGCTAATAGTATGACCAAAGTGGTGCGAAAAAGCTTTCAACGTTACCGGCGTTAATATTATCCTTTTAAAATGACGAAGAAGACTGGATGAGAATTACTTGTCTACAGTCGACCTATTTTACAGAGACTGTAACAACGTAAAATCTTAATTTCTATATATATAATTATATACATTTTGGTTAGGTACAATAAGAATAACATTGTGACACGTACGTGCTTATGTGCTGTTCCATTTAATCAAGAACCCTGTGTTCATTGCTGCCTTATACATCCTACGCACCTGTGGTATACAGACACTTCATTCGTTTCTTCCAAGGCTGTTGTGACTTTGGAGCGAAGAGTCACAAACCATGCATCATTATAACCACAACTTATAATTTTATTCAATATGGAATCCTGATATTTTACTTTCCAGATTGCACCAGATTGCATGTAAGAGTACCGTTATCACGTTTTTGCATACCAATTGAATTCCAACATGTTCGTTGCCGTTGTTGCTATCGTTCTTATCTGGACCGTTTCTTAAAGCAATTCGTACAATTTGCATTCATTTTTTTTTTGCTGTTCTTGTTTTTGTTTGACAATAATTCTATTTTGATTGGCATTCTAAACAGCGCGTACAGGACCAAAGAACTCCTGGTGTTATAAAATGCAAAGATACTCGCAAAGGTTGACTCATAGGGCTTGTGTCACTCTCGAACCCAGAGCTCTTCCTTTGACTGACGGAGAGAAGAGCTCTGGGGAACCCTGAAACAAGGTGCCTTCTCATTGGTTTTCGTGAAGAACAATCAAAAGAGCCTCTAATTGGTGCTTTCATGTTCGCACGAGGAGTGAGCAGGCGCCGTAAGGTTCAAATAGCCAATTTTTGAGTATAAGAACAGTAAGAACCCTACTGCGCATATTCTTCTTCAAAGCGCTTCCCAGAGCCTTGGATCGATCTGAGGCTCTGGTGTCGAGAATTGGCTTATATGGGAGAGGCAATCTCCTACTCATGGGCTCCTGGGGCGCTTTCCTTTTGTACGAAAAATTCGATTGATCCGGTGGTAAATTAAATGGAACAGAAAAATTTGCAGAGGTATTCCTATTTTCTCGGTTTTCTCGGAATGATCGGAAAATCCTGTTCCATTTGCTTTGTCCCACGAGTACCATGCTCCTTGAAAAAAGAAAAAAATATTGCGGACTCGACCCCATGGGTCTTGGTGTTTAGCTGCCCAAATGAATCGTGTGGGTTTCACGCAGATGCTTTTATAGCTCGTAGTTGCACAACTGCAGGTAAGAATTACTGCTTATGAAGTAATGATCGAAAATCCGGCAGCCATGTTTGCTATCCTAAATGATTAGTATCCAGTCTCTTGAGAAAGAAAGAAAAGGAATTAGGGTTAGGGTCGTCCCGTTCCATATTTTAATTGAGGAAATTTGTTCTGTTCCTTTAAGCAGATAATTCTCCCCGGTTTTTCCATACAGAAGGAAAGCGTCCCTGGTCTCAATTACTTTTCTCTCTAAGCCCCAAGCCCGTTTATGTGACGTTCAGATTTAATAATTGTACCACTAATTATAATGGCAATGATAATGATAGAGCGAGTTTCAATCAAGTAAAACCAACCAAGTCGTAAAACAAAAACCAAAGTAACTACTTTGGCCAATCAAAAAGGACGGAGACAATCCAGCAAACCAATCAAAACTCGAAGTAATTACATGCACGTAGCCGACACAAAGCGCGGAAAAATGTGCACGCGTGAGCCACAATTGGTTTTGGTTTCACTTCTGATTGGATGAAAAAGTGGCGCGAGAACTTTGAACCAATCACTGAGTAGACTGCAAAACAGTCGTATTTTTTGCGAACGCAAGCGACACGGTAAAATAATTATTCACACGCGAGGGTCACGCTTACGGCGCTTCGGCCTTCCGAAAATGGAAGAAAACGACTGTTTTGCAGTCTAATCACTGAGTGAAGTAATGCAACACCAAAGCAATTCGCTATTTGCTCTCGACACTCAAATGAAAAAAGCTCTAACGTCGTCTACTCTGTGCTTATGGTTGTAAATAACTTGTTTATTTTTTCCTCTCTCTCTCTCCTTTCCTCTCTGAAATCACTTTTATAATTGTTGACTCGCACCGCGCTTGATAGTGACTGTAGTATTAAAGCGACTTACAAACCGAACGTTTGAAAGAGAAATAGTTTTATTTGAATTCTACTTCCAAACCTCTTGTCTGATAAAAAGTAACTTCTGCATTTAACTCTTTTACCTTCTTTCCCAAAGCCGCGCGAAATTAGCCATCGCTAATAAATGCTTTTTTTCTCAAAAAATGTTTAAAGTTAGGAGGAAAGTAATACATTGTTTTAAAGCTAAAAAAAGAAGCTTTCCAAAAACATGTAACTTATTTACAGACAACTCAAACATTTTATAAAAACGAAAGTTGAAAGAATATAATTAAGAAAAATAACCGGTCAGTAAATATTGTTTTAGGCCTACTTAGGCCTAAGGTTAGCATTGGGCTTTTTCAACAGCAGTCTGCAGTCTGCGTTTTACACTAACCGGAAAAATAACACTAAAAATCAGTTTTCCAGACAAATTTGGTCATTTTAACGTTGATTACGAATTTTTGGATGCAAAATAAAAATCTCCCTCAATTTATCTGCTTCCTTGGACATAGATTTGACGGAAAACTGACCAGGCACTATCTGGCCATATCTCCCCAGTTAACCCGCCAGTTTTCAGCGCGATCGATGGAAATGGCGGCCTTCTACGAACTCTACAATAATGATTCGAAGTTTTCCCTAATTCCCCATTTGAATCAACACACAATCGGATGACTATTCATTTGTAAATAGAGAATTGACTGCTGCACTGGGTTAATACTTAGCCCAGCCTGTGTTGAAAAACGGCCTCATTTTTATTGAAAAACAGTAATCAGTTAACATTGCTTGCCACATTACAGCTTACTGCCTGCTGCCCGCCAGGAAAAGTCCCTCTTTGGGAGGAAGCCTGATCCCTCCCGAATGGAGCGTCAGGCATTACAAACAACCTCGAGGGAGAGGGGTTGAAAACTTGTACTACACACTCATAATTACATATAATCAGTAAACGAGAGCTATATTCAGCACAAGATCTCGTTAATGACCACTGCGTAGCGGCGTAGCCACACTTTTCAATATCACTTTTGGAGTGGCGGGGTATTCAGCAGTTAAGCCTTATCAATTATCGATGATTTGGAGTCCAAAAAAATAAATCGAACACAAATATGATGCCATTAGTGTTTTCTGCGTGACAGCTGAATTCAGTGAAGTGTGACCAGGAACACTGGAGGCGGTTCAGGCACTCACCCATAAATATTTTTTTCTCTGCTTTCATATTTTACTATTCTCTGATTTAGCCATAATCGCAATACTAGGTATAATCGGGAAAATCGCAAATCTTATTGAACTTAGAGAATAGGAATAATCGTAGAATCGTAAGAGTCGTATAATCGGGAAAAGCGGAGAATAGAACTTGGAGAATCAGAAAATCGGAAAAATCGTATGTCGAAATTCATATTTTACTATTCTCCGATTTAGCCATAATCACACTCTTCTGTGAGATTCTGCTTGACTGCCTGCTTTTTTAAAAAATCACGCTTTCTCATCCTCTGCCTCAGTCTGGATGATATCCACGGTGAAGATTTACTTCTAACTTTTATTGTCCTTATCGGGGCATGTTTATTCGTAATTTCCAGAAATAGAGATTTCTAAACATACCACATCTCGTTTGGATCATCCAAAAGAGAAGCAAGATGGAAAGGTGTCTCTTTTATGTCATCAATGAAGGAGTCTCTGTCAAAATTTTTGAATTGTTCAGATTAGACTATTTTTGGATCAGCTTTGGGCGTATTATGTTTATGAAGAGCATAGATAAGACTGCGATCAGAAATACAAACATGTAAGAACACCTGGTTTGTTATGATATCTGTTTTGTTAGTGAATATGTGATCGATTAATGTTCTTGAAGAAGTGGTAATTCTCGTTGGTTGATCTATCAATTGAATATATTGGTACGTTTCAGTAATAAACTTCAAGTGTTCAGCATTGCGGTCAGGCGTTTGCGGTTACCGTAATAGATTACAGTTGGTATCACCTACAATCATACTCTCCTTATCTTCTTCATCAAGTTTTAATATAGCAGGTAGGATTTAAATTCGTCAAAGATTTCAACCTTCGAGTCCGGAGGTCTATTACCAAGTTGTCAGCAAGAATGACCTGGACTTGGGCTTTTTAATTCCAACCGTCAAAATTTCTAAATCTTCGTGAGAGGAGAGGTCGTGTCTGTTTACGTAATTCAAGGACTGTCTAATGTACAAAGCTACACCACCACAATTTCTATTCCTATCGCGGCGGAGTATATCGTATCCCTCAATGTCTACCTGGCTATCGGGAATTGTTTTATCCAATTTTGTTTCGTTAAATCTAAGTATGTCAATTATTTTATCTTCCATGAAAACACACAATTCGTCATGATGGCAAGTTAGGCTACAGATATTAAGAGAAGCAATTTTAAATCCCCTCATTTTGGTAAATTAGGGAATTTAGGGCTTAAGTTAGATGAATGTAAGATGCTATCCCTTACACAATCCGCACTAAGATCATCATCCTGATTTAATGACTTGTCATTCTTCTTACTTGGTTCAAGTAATTGTTCTGGGGCCAGTTGTTCAAAAGCCGATTAACGCTAATCTCAGGTTAAAAATTAACAAAGGAGTTTCATTCTCTACTCCCAAATGCTTTCAAGGCCGATATTCAGTAAAACGTTACATTAGAAGAAGTCAATCTTGAAAAACAAAGTACGCTGAAAGAAAACTTTCACCAAAACGTTGAAAACATGAAACAAAAGTTTACGCTAATCCTGGATTAAGTTAATCGGCTTTCGAACAACCGAACCCTGGTGGCTTCTCCGCCGCCCGTACGCCACCCGGCCTTACGCCAAAGACAGTTATCTTTTCCGCTTGGTGCATGCATTCCGAGGCATTTCAATTCTGATTTGGTTTATAGCGATACAAAAATGCTCCCTACCGGTTACTTCTTAATAGTAATGGAGATTATTTCAACGCCTAATTCGTAGTTATTCCATGGAACCTGCTTAAAGCGCGGGAAAAATCGTGCTTGCAAGTGGCGCTTTCTTTTGCTTAACCATCCCATTGGTTAATAAAATGGTGCGAGATTTTTCAATCAATCACTAAGGGTAATACACCCAGAGTTTACATTGCAACCAGGTTGACAATCAGACGTGTCAGAAGACCCAATTTCTCGACACTCCTGTCAGTCTAGTGTCTTCACCATGCAGGGCTGATCCAATGATAATACAATACAAATAGGTAACAGGTCAAAGGCCGCCGTTATCACCGTTCAAAGGAGCGTAGGTGGGGATGGAATCGCCCGCTCAGTTAGTGGTGATCATTCTTGAATTCTAGAATTACCCCACGCAGTTACGAGATTAGTTTTTCCTTTTTGCAAAGGAGAACACCCCCTTTAAACGTGTACCGGCCAAACTGACGTTTGGTCTAATGAGATTTAGTTTCTAAAGAAGCTGCTGTGGGAAAATGAATCACAGAGTTACCGCCGTAAATAAGTTTGAAAGTTGACGTTTCGAGTGTTCTCGCCCGGCAATTAGTGTCCAGGTGAGCGTTCATCGTTCAGATACTATTGTTGAAGCATTACGAAGCGAAAGCTAACAGTTAAGCCCCATTTACACGAGCAATTTTTCCTTGACAAGTCCACTTGTCAAGGAAAACTTGCCGACTGTACACACTAGCAAGTTTTCCTTGACAAGTTTTCCTTGACAAGTTTTTCTTGGTAGTGTAAATGAAGAATATGACAAGTTTTCC
>NC_090876.1:47291895-47294395 GCF_036669935.1 Montipora foliosa
TTCTTCTTCCCCAATACTAATTCCTTTTATACCTGGGTTCTGTCGAAAGCCACAGTCTCTTTTCACTCTATCGACTGAATTTTTCATCTTACGGAAATCCAATTTAGTCGGAACGCCACTGGGCTGTTTCTCTAAACTTGTTAACCCATACCCTGCTTGGCAGAATTTGCCTTGATCTTCCTCTCTGGAGGCCTCTCCGCGGATCTTTTCGATCTAAGGCAGATATCTTTTACAGGTCACAGGTCACAGGTCATTAGAGACATTTAACATCACGTTCACGTGATACGGCCAACCACGGCTTGCCGTTTCACATTTCACGTAATATAGAGAGAAGGTTGTGACTTCAGCTTCGCGTGACCCACGACAACTCGAGCATTTAGTTACTAAAAAGCTAAAACAAAACTCGGAGTCTTTTTTTAAACATTGTTTGTGGAAAAAGACGCTATATAGAATGAAAATCCTCACCTATCAAGTTTTGAGAGTTTCGATATAGCTGTTTTGTCGGTCAACAGAGAGTCAACGTGAGTTCATGAAGCAAATTACGACAAGGAGTCAGTTATGAACTATCTATAACCATAAAACCTAATTTTCCTCCTTTGGCATACCGGAAAATGGTTTTGGGGTACTTTTTTTCCGCAAACAACTTCTTATGTAAAAGAAAATTTCAAGCATAAGGCAAACGCGAAAATGCCTACTTTCACATAGAAAAAGCACGCGGCAGCCGCAAACGTAGAAAATGGCGGGAAAATCATGGTCACGTGGTCGCTTTTACCGTTCACGTTTGACGAAAACGTGATGCTACATCTCTCTATATGTATTGTCTTAACAGCGCTAAAGTAACCCAAACCACTTTCCTCATGTAACCTCAGACCAAAATGATAATTTTTAGGCAAAAGGTTAGCATTAATTAAGAGTAAAGCCGCGACTAACGAGTGATTTTTTGCTCGCGCTGTTGATGCGATTTTTGCAAACTTTGTCGTGTCGCCAGCGCGAGATAGAAATCGCACTTGTAGCCACCCTTGAACTGGCGACGCGATAGGTGAAAAAATCGCAAGAAAAAAGTCGCCAGAGTTGAAACTTTCGCGACAAGATCGCAGAGACATTTGCCCGTTTTTGCGACGCGACTAAAAACTATTTAGCCAATGAAATTAAAGTAGGAATGTCTGTTTATAGTGCCCAGGTCTCTTGAAGTACGCGATTCGCGCAGCCTTCAATTTGTCGCCAAAATTTGCCACAAGTGTAGCCACCCTGGCGCGCAGGCGACGCGACAAAATCTGAAAGAAATCGCATCACCGGCGCGAGACAAAAATAGCTCGTGTAGCCGCGGCTCAAGGGTTGTTTTAGCATTGTTACGACAGTGACCTGTACACCTGACCTGTGACCTATAAAAAAATACCCGCCGCCCGATGTTAGCCGAGGAGTTTAAGAAACGGCTACGGCGACGAAAACATCACTTCAAAATATAAGTTTGAGCTATTTTAAGTATTTCACGACTTTTCCATCTCGTTCATATTGTAATATTTTGAACGAATCATCCTATAAGTGGATTGGTGCGGATTATTTGAAGTAAACAGAGAGAATTAAAGATTCACTGCGGTGTGCCCACGTTTTCGTCAAAACCTGAAAATAGGACATTTCAAGTTGTTAGGGAGTTTAAGCAAAGGCGACGGCTACGGCAACGAAAACACCACTTCAAACTATTAGTTTGATCTATCCTAAGTGTTTCACGATGTTTCCCCCCTTGTTAATGTTGAACAATATGGGCGAAGTATGCTATAACCGTATTGGTACGTACAGATTTGAAGCAAAGAGAGACAAGGAAAGACTCACCGTTGTTTGTACATGTGTCGTCAGAACTCGAAAATTGGTCATTTTACGTTGTTGTTTTGACGAGTGCGAGAGAGAAATGTACAAAAGTGCTTGCCGCACGTGCAGCGCGATGATTTTCTCCTCTTTTATCCAATAATATGACTGCTTTTTGGCGTTGCCATAGTCGTTGTCGTTTCTTAAACTCCCTGTTCTGTCATGCATGTGCCACGTGACGTCAATGCGACCTCACTTCCACTTTTCCACCATTGGCCAGGCGTTAAGTGGCCTTCACACGACAAACTAAAGTTGGCAAACTCAAATTGGCGTGTGAGAAAGACACAAAAACAGTTGCCAAACATGTCGGCAAACTGTTGGCGACAAATAGAACTTGTCTCTATTGTCGCCAACATTTTCACCAACTTTTTCGTTGTCGTGTGAAGGCCGCTTTAAAATTCAAACTGCTCAGAGCGGGTGTTAAACCGGTTAAGAGTTGAATTACTCGTCCAAAGTTCTGGACGACATCGAGGAGTTCCGTCCAGAGGTTTCTTTTCTATATCGAAGGAATATTGCCGAGAAAGATGAACGTTGTGAAAAAGAACGAACTAAAGAGGAGAAAGTGCCATCTTCAGATGTCTTTTTTTATGATAATCTTTTAATCGTTACGTTATCTTAAATGAGTGACAAAATAAAA
>NC_090876.1:47299395-47331895 GCF_036669935.1 Montipora foliosa
AACCAAGTTTGACATCGCTTGATCAACTTTTTCTAATTCTATTTTCTAATTTTATTCAAGGTTTTTTCTCAGCTTTTTTAAAATTCTAAGTGACATACGCTGCTTATCTAGTCGTAGATTAAGTATTTTTTTCCTCATTTGCAAACGACATACTTAACAGTGGAAATTGCTCCAAGTCTCGTCCAAATGGCATCGCTTGTATACGAAAGGGAAATTGCAGCACCGACGGAAATAATCGCGGATCGCGAAATATGACGCGCGAGTCTCCTCATGCTTGCTTCGATTAAGTGTGTGCGTTACTGTTAATTCAGGGGCGTGGGGACATGATAGCACATTTATCTCTGTTATTCCGAAAATAATTCAACGTAAACAAATACATTGTAGGTATACCCATGTGTGGACTCTTTTACTCGATTCTTACTTGCAGAAAGATAGGATTTTGCGACTGGAAAACCCTACCAAAAACTAAGCAAACATCAAGTTATGTGATCTGTAAGCGAGTATCAGAATCCATGCTGACGTTATGGTCTTATTTCTAAACGTTTCCACGTTGTCAAGGCTGAAGTCTAGCAGCCAAGTGTAATAGAAAAGGCCAGATCCAAACTTATCAAAAAACCACTTCATATGGTTTTTGTAAAACTGGATATTAATAATTATTTTTGCTTTATAAATCGGCAAAGGTGGTGTGCCAAAAGAGCTTCTCGTGCTTCGGAATGATGGTAAAACGCAAACAGTAAGCATGTCAGCCAAGGTGGAATCTTGGCTCTGCGTCTGTGCAATATTCTTAATAAAGTGGAACACACAATAAATAAAACATGACCGCTTACAGGAAGTCGGTGCAGTTTTATTTAACACAGTCAGGGTCTATACATTTCATTGAACACTGCCAGCGTTCGAGGCAATCCTTGGCCACAGATCAGCACACTCTTTTGCCACTGGACCGGTAATGGCAGAACCTGGTTTAAAACAAACAAACAAACAAAAATACAACGATGAGGAGGTTCCTTCGTTGGTGTGGAAAGACAGCTTTGAAATATTAATTTAAAAGAAAGTTTTGCAGTAGATATGTGGATTCTCTTGGTGCATGGTATTAATTAACTACTTCCCACTTCTCATGCTCTGCGCGTTGTGTGGAGCACATCTGTGCAAGAAAATTTGGTTTTGATCACTGTACGATCATCCACCCCTTCCACGTATCCCAATGTGACCAGTATCACTTGACCATATCGCCGGTTCAAGTTTAGAATTCAACAAGGTCAGCTGTTTTCTTTAAGTTGGCCAATGACCAGTTACTGGGTTTCGATTGGATCACAGGCTCAAGCCAAGTTAGCTTATTGAAAGTATAAATATCCCAGAAGGTATGCTTTTAGGCTTGGCTAAATCTATGTAAATATCCTGGTTGACAAGTTTATATACCGTATTTCCTCGAATAGCCGGGAGTGATTATTTCTTTTTTTGCACCAAAAGGGGGCGATTATTTGAGGAAGGCGATTATTTCAAATATTTCTCACAGAAGGTCGTGCCTTAAATATTTTGTTTTATTATACCATTAAATCAAAAAAATAATCTCCTCAAAATTATATAAACCGAACAAGGGCTTTTTAGTGTTTCAAATTTGTTTTGTTGATTACGGCAATCATAGAAAATGGCGAGGGGAGGGGGAGGGAGGCAATTATTTTAAATATTTCAGTGAAAGGGGGGCAATTATTCGAGACGATTAATCGAGGGACGGCTATTATTCGAGGAAATACCGTAAACCACTTTTTTTAAGTGGCTGAGTGACTCGCGTAATTTAGAGAGTTGATTAAATTTTACCTTTCATTTCGCCTTTGTTGTTAACTATGACTCCTGCATTGTCTGTCAACAAAGATAGAAAATACAACTATGTTAACTTCCATTTTTTATCACTGTACAAGTTCAAGTGCATTTACTGTATAAGATAAACTAAACATTTCCTCAATCTACATCTGAAACTTGGGCAAATATGGTGGTGTTGTTTTCCTATAAAAATGCTTAGCCACCATAGGTAACCTCAACCTTGAGAAAGCACGTTTTGCCATTTTCTCCTTAGCAGAAATCTTGACATAACATGGTTAACATGTGTTTCCCTTAGGACTGTTTGAGTTTGCTGGCTTTACACTGTACAACAGTAATGACACATTTTAAGACTTGGTGGTTGAGAACCTATGCAGAGTGTACTCAAGAAAACACCACCATTCACCAGAGACCATGGTCAACTATGAATCCAGAGACAACCAAGGAATTACACTTTTGTGTTTGTGGGTGATGTACCAGGATGTTTGTTACCAGCAGGAAGAGGGGGAAGGGGGGTGGGTCATAGACAAGCTGTCAAAAAGCTGTCTGTTTTCCTGTTTTGGATAAACGTGCGTTTTGTATGGCATTCTTTCGCAGTATGTGATTGGCTATGCACACCACAATTTGTCAATGCTGATTGGTTTCTTTAAATAATGGGCACGCAATTGTTGAACGGAAGTGGTTTTGCGTTTCAGCACAAGTTCGTGGGGGAGGAACATGTGACAAAGCCCTAAGAATGTCTGCGTGGGAGGCTAGAGAACACAGATCAATACGTAATTTATTTTGAGCGCAAATATTGCCATGCTCCCAGTTCACCAGACCGCATGCCAGTCCCCCCATTCCCCAATAACTCCATGTAAGCCATGTTTATTTCATTTCTCATGCTTTAAAACAACAAGCTCAAGAAAAAATCACACATACATGTACAGATACACATTGTTAAACAGATCTTTGACCAAGCAAACATACATATCAATCATTATGTCAACCTGGTCATAATTACCGGGTATATGTTACCATGTATTCGCACAGAGCACTTTAAGCGGTCTTCATAAATAGATCTCTTTTTAATGTTTCTAAGGAAACTAATACATTTTAAATAATTTCTCTTTCTATTGTATTGTAAACTTGCATGTTTGTCTGCAATTGTTTGGTTTAATTTATCAATAAAAATTTATCAATCAATCAATCAATCAATCAAATCATTCACATTCAAATGATATGGAAATACTTGGAACAAAACATTTTATTCTTAACGGGTTTCATGCCATGCTCCCAGTTCACCAGACCGCATGCCAGTCCCCCCATTCCCCAATAACTCCATGTAAGCCATGTTTATTTCATTTCTCATGCTTTAAAACAACAAGCTCCATGTCACTCTTGAAACCCCTCCCTTCTAGACATGGCTAATGCTTGAATGCAGTACATTGTGCAGAGTGCTTATGGTCAGGTGAGGATAAGTTCTATAATAATTATTACAGTTCTGGACTTTACCAAAGATACGTTTAGGTTTAATTTAAAACTGACGGGAGAAGAATCGAACAACAGCAAATATTCACTCTAGCTGACCGTTCTCTCTACGAGGATCACGCCGCTGTCTTGGAATGTTATCTTTGACTACGGACAAATAATGCTGGTATGGGAGTGAACTAACTAAATTTGAGGAGAACTGAGATTGACTCCTGGTGCCGGTTCCTGGAAGGTGTAATAACTATTCCAGGGATAAATGTGCCTTATTTTAGGAATACCTTTATCCCTGGAATAAATTCTGTTCTGTTAGAATAGCAGATTTATCCCTGGAATCACTCATAAACCTAACATAATTTATTCCTCCTTCCAGGAACCGGCCCCTGACTTTTTTTCAATTCAAAAGGCTTGATTTCAAAGCCACACCAAACAAATTGGACTGCCAGTTAGCTGTGTCCTTTGTCTACTTAACTTTACAAATCTACATGTACATGTATTTCCTCCTTAGTAGTATTGAGAATTTTTACTATTTTCTTTCCCATAATTAGAATGGGTAATTGAATGGTGATGAGTGAAATTAGGGAATAATTTCACTTGCATTCTGTCCAAAGTCAAATAATTTCCCAAGCCTTTAGGCGAGGGATTATTTGGACAAAACGAGATATGGACAAAACGCAAGTGAAATTATTCCCTAATTTCACGAGTATACCATTTGATTAGCTATTAATATCATGAGTGACAAATTATGTTCATAAGATGCCATTTTGGCACTGCAGGAAAAGTTGCCATGGCAACATTGTAATTTCAGACGTGACATTGTAAATTAACGCTGAAATTTTGCACCAAAATTAAGGGCAATTTGTTACCCATGTTATTACATGTAGCTCTGTAGCAAATTGACTAGTAACTACCAATCAACAGCCACTATTTCTATCTCTAAAAGGTATGATTTCCATTTTCAAAGAAATCATGCTAGGTTTCTCTCATCAGACAGAACATACTTTTACCGTTCCAGATGGGTTGAAAATTCCCACCATTTTTTTCACAAACCACAAGTCCTCAGATACTCCTTCAAACAGTAGAAATATTTCCTTGGATGTTTCTTTTTTGAACAAATTGTGTAACTTACCCTCAAAGTAAATGAAAAGACCATTCTTTCTTCTAAAGGCCTTCCTCTGTCTTATTACAACTGCAGGCATCACTAAAAAATACAACAATTTTTTTGGTCAGGATAGACCAAATCGGCTAACTCACTGTTGTACCCAATTCATGTCTCGCAGGGTTAAAATTGTCTGCGTATTGTACTTGCATTCTCATGTAGCATTTTCATAATATGATGGACAAGAGGTTAATTCAAGACTCTATATCCTCAGAATTTGTAAGTACTACCAGTATACTTTAGACGAGCTTACGATCTCATTTCATAGCTTATTTATGTCCGTATTTATATACGCAAATTAAGTATAGGCATGTGCTTATGGTGCTAAATACCTCTCTGAGATCGATAAATTCTGCAAGCAAGCACGGAAATATGGTTACACCAAGGAGTGCAAATTCATCAGCGATGAATTTACATGTAATTCAAACTAGGGATAAACAACTATGGGAAAAAATCACACAAACATGTACAGATACACATTGTTAAACAGATCTTTGACCAAGCAAACATACGTATCAATCATTATGTCAACCTGGTCATGATTACCGGATATATGTTACCACGTATTCGCACAGAGCACTTTAAGCGGTCTTTATAAATAGATCTCTTTTCAATGTTTGTAAGGAAACTAATACTTTTCAAATAATTTCTCTTTCTATTGTATTGTAAACTTGCATGTTTGTCTGCAATTGTTTGGTTTAATTTATCAATAAAAATTTATCAATCAATCAATCAATCAATCAATCAAATCATTCACATTCAAATGATATGGAAATACTTGGAACAAAACATTTTATTCTTAACGGGTTTCAATTGGGCACATCACTGAGTTAGCCGACTTGGTCTATTAAAAGAAATAATTTTATCAAGTGCTGAGACACTATCACTTAGATACACATCTTAAAAATGTCAATTTCTCACACATCAGGCAACCTTTTTTTGTATTGAAAGAGCTATCCCAGACCTTTAAAGTAAGTTCTAAACACAAGTCATGGCAGACCATGAAAGAAAAATTAGCAAGTAAAGAATCTTCCACTAAAAATAAAAGTTCAAATTTCTTGCAGTTCATATGTCACAAAACACAATTACTGATCATTGTGACACTTTGAAATTATTCTTTTATCTAGTGTACCCAATTAGAGCTGCTTCCCAAGACACCAACCACAGGGTTTGCGCTGGATTTTGTATATGAAATTCCAGGAGTATTCAAGGAGTTTTCAAAAACCGGAAATTAAGTTTTCAAGGAGTGTGTGTACTTAATGTAAGACAATTTCTATGCCATACAGCATATTTCCGTGTTTTCTTTCCTGAAAAAGCCTACCTTGATATTTTCTCCCAAATCCTGCATGCACAAGCATTTTATTTTTTCCATTGAATCATTCCCAAATAGTCAAATTTGGGATCAATTTTTGAATTGTCTCTTTAATTTAGCATGATGCAGTCTCAACAATTACTTTCCACAATTTTCACCCAAGCATTTTCAAACAGTTTCCCACAAAATCCTTTTTTCCAAGGGCTTTTCAAGCACCCTTGAAGTCCAAAATATAATTCCAGGGCTTTTCAAGGACTTCCTGGAGTAGCAAGAATCCTGCAGCCATTCGATTCCGAAGGTTTGTTAAGAAGCACAGCTCATGACAACTGAATTTTAAAATGGTCAAATTTGTGTAATCTACATGTAGTGCCAATTTTATGATGGATTTCTACTTGATCATGTATCCCCCACCTTTTTTCCTGAGTTCTGGCTTCCCTTTTTTGACTGTAGCTAATACCATGTCCCCAGATCCTGCTGCAGGTAGTCTGTTTAGACGACCCTTAATTCCTTTTACGGCAATGATGTACAGATTCTTTGCCCCTGTGTTGTCAGCGCAGTTGATAACTGCACCAACAGGCAAACCAAGGGAGATGCGAAACTTCCCTCCGGAAGAACCTCCACGTCCTGGGAAAGGAAATTGGGAAAACAGTGAAAACATCGAGCAGTTGCCAAGGATGTTTCATCACAGGAACGAACATCATTTACAGCGCATGTACGTGAAGTCTATTCAAATAAACTCTAAAAACCAACTGCACAAGATTAACATCCATTCCTACTTAAAATTCTCCCCAAGACAGAAAACGTTTAAATTACCAATCACTTGTGGGATAAGCCAAAGGAAACGAACTCACACCAATTAATGCCATAGCTTGTTGCAAATTAAATCACAATAAAATAAAACATAATAGACATGAACTGGTTTCGATTGTGATGTCAAAAGAGGAGGAGTTCTTTGAAATCAGATAGTGATGACAGAAATATATAATCCTCAGCTGAAACACGATGGAAACAGTTCAAAACTCCACAACAACAGCACAGGACACACGACTTCCATGCAGAGCACAAAAACAAGCACCATGTTCTGAGCCCCCTGTATTGGCAGGGGAAGTGCTTCAGGTGCGTAAAATTTGCTTTCAAAAGTACACTTCGCAAGGGTATAAGAAATTATTTTATCGAGCAGAGTCGAGATTCTTGTCTACATTAATTAACACATGGGCATTTGAAGGGAGAACGTGACACAAGTAAGAACATTTACTCACAAACAGTTCAAAACTCCATAACAACAGCACATGCAGAGCACAAAAACAACCTTCACCAACTTAAAGGACGTTATTTCTGAGCTCCCTGTATTGACAGGGGAGGTGCTTCAGGTGTGCAAAATTCGCTTACAAAAGAACGCTTCAAAAGGGACTAAGAAATTACTTGATCGAGCGGAATCGACATTATTGTCTGCATTAACACATTGTCATTTGAAGGCAGAACGTGACACAAGTAAGAACCATTTACTCACAAATATTAAAACCAAGACAAAGAATGTTTATTAAACTTTACATTATATGCACTGGTTATGCGTATATCTCTTTAATGAAGCCGATGGACGACGATTTCACTGCCTGCCCCCAATCACCCTTACCTCTCTTCGACATCTTGGAAAGAAAGGAACGCTACGGAGCACGCGCACACGAAAAGCTTAAGCCTTGGCCAGCGGTTGCGTAAGTCCGTGGTGACAATAGGCCCGCAGCGCGTGCATAACTCACAAAAGTAAACAGGTGCTTGAGCGTGCTTGAGTTTTAACAAAATGAGCCCCAAAATCGGCAAGAATTAGTAACACTGGTGAATAATAAAGCAATTGCTATTTCCAAAACGATGGAACTACCTGGATATTAACCTCGCCTAGGAGACTAAATTTTGACTTTGCAGAAACAATGGTCATCGGAGTTGGGCGATTGTGATGTTTGTTTTGAATTCGCACATTTCTCGTCAATCTTTAAAACACTTGAAAGAAAAAAAAACGAACTAACAAAAACAAAAACCCGGTGTCTTGCCATCATTTTGACACAGATGTATTCTTTGTTGCGCGAGTAAACATGCAAGGTAACTTGATCACGTCCCCCACTAAATTCGATGTCACTTTCGATTTTGCGATTTACATGTCAGTCAAAAGTACAATAGAAAAATTGAACGAAGCAAAAATCTCCCAAAATGTTTTTCGCTGATGGCAACTTTTTATATTCTCGGTTCAAAATTTAAGTTGTTTTCATGGCGCAAGTTTTGTTGCTGATGGCAAACTATTTTATTCTCGATCGACACTTCCTGAAAACTTCCTTCTGCTCTTCCTAAAAGCTGTGTATCGATATTTATTTAATTTTGCATCATTATCTGTTTTGCATAAAGCAGGCTAACAAAATCTGTACTTTGCTTGGTTCGCATTTCTGAGCGTTAAAGTAGAATTTTTCGGTCCTACATTTCTGATGGTAGTATATTTTGAGGTCACCTATCCAAATACCAACTCCGCCTGACAGGGCTTAACTTCAGTGAACTTTTGTCTTAGAAAGCTGTCAGACACTCAGAGTGCACGCTTAAACTTTGAAAAGCATGTACAAATGCAACCTCGTTCCCAGGGTGTCTCTTCTCTGCCTCCTTTGTCGGGTCGGCAAAGGAGGCAGAGAAGAGAGACCCTGGGAACGAGGTTGGTACAAATGTAGAAAATCAGAAGAGAAGAGCTTTGTTTGGATATATATTATACATATATCGTATATTACTATACAATGTTGCATTATGACGTTGGGTAGATTTGAAAAAAAAAATTGCCAGAAGATTCTTACCCTATGCGTGAAAATATCTGTAAAACAGTTTTTTACTACCACGACGACATTTAATTACTTATCTTGAGCTGATAATCTCCTTGAAACTTTCAGTCACTTGACGAAGGGAACAATCCCCCCCCCCCCCCCCCCAGCCCTGACAATCGGAAAGTGTTTCAAGGGAATCATATAGCACTCCAGAGTCCAGAATAGAAACCCTCGCACCATTTTTCCTTCAACATTGAAATAAGGGGAAGGAGTGGTATTACTCCTTTGTGTTTGTATTTTGAGAGTCCACGATAATTCGCAGTCATTTCGGGAATATTAATGTTGAATTTCTCAAAAAAGCCGATAGGGAGCCAGGCTAGGTGAGAGAATATAAAGCTCGAACAGTGCGTTTGTCTTTCCCAGGTTTGTCAGGTTGTTCAGTGATTGATCTATATAAAATCAGAATTCCTGGAATATTTTATTAAGACGCACAGAGGAGTTTGCTGCAGTGGTGCCGGAGTGCATTTACCTGCCAATTATGTGTCCCCGGTTCGAATCCGTGCGTTGCTTCTCTTCTTACGGTCCCAGGTTTTCTCATCGCGTTTCTTCAACAGGTGGTGGTTTGGGACTAGGGATGCGGATCGATCGACCAGTCGCAGAACCGCTATTACATATACTACTAACTTGAATAAACTGATCATATTTTTACTTTGCGAGGTTGACGTAAGTTGCTATGCGCCAGAGTAAGGGGTAACTGAACAAGAAACTACAAATGAACGTCTTTTCCTCTTAATCTTTAATCGAATCGTGTACATGTACACAAGTCACGACACTTTCATTCTTTAATCTATTCATAATAGGAGCCCGTGACTAGGAGCGAACAACTTCCATACTAAGCCTATGTCACGGTATTTTTACAGACTGATCTATTTTAAAACTACTTTTTCTCTCAGAAAAAAGAAAGGCCGTTCCGGTCCGGTGACGCAATGACGCCAAGTTAGTTTCTTGTGATTGGTCATCAGGCTCCCACGGGAGTCTCATTCGCGGAAAATTCAATCTAAAAATGAATCGGTCTGTGAAAACGCCGTGAGGGGAATATAGGGCAGTTGTTCGCTCCAACTCATGAGCTGCTGATTCATAAACATTCCACACATGTGTAATGTTAACTTTAAGTCATGTGAACTAGGGCTAACCAACTTGGAAAGAGCCTTCCGAAATAGCCCCTACGAGGTCACTTTTTTACTTAAAATCGATCAAAGACATCGAATTACTTCCTATCTGACTAATCTGGATTTCACGGTAAAACAAGGGACTTATGTTAATCCTACCCACTCTACTCACTTATAAAATAAATAAGTTAAAATAATTTCCCAACATTCCACAAGGAAACAAAGCCAATCGAATAATAGCAACATGGGTGAAGTCCTTTGAAGGTAGTTTACGATAGGTAGTAGTAGGTAGTTTTCGATACCTTTAAATAAGTAATGACCAGAGCCACGACTTACATTGCTTTACATGAAAATAAATAATGCTTTTACTTAACGTTAAAACACTGTTTCCCCCGAATATTAAAAATATACGTGTGCTTGAAGCTACCGTTGATTAACAGGACAAAGTCATATAATAAAATTGAATGTTTTTGGTTACGATGATTACGACGACTGTGATAATGATAACGGTCACGAAACTAAAAACGTCACTTCGACAAACAACTTTGCGTAATCGTAAGTGTTTCACATTTTCCTTTCTTTCTAATCGTAACGTTGAACAATATGGGCGAAGGATATATCCCACAACTGGATTGTTGTGAAAGTTTTTCCAACATTGTTTCACAAAGTAAGGCAAGAGCTGTTTGTAACCTTGCCGTCGCCGCGGTCCTTGCTTAAACTCCCAAACTTTATAATAACTTTATTGCAATGCTGTTAAATTAAAATCTTGAGAATAGAAGTATGGGGTAAACGCAGTCGCCGGCCCAAAGTTCTTAGATACATGTAACAGACAATTTTTACGTTCTTATCAATTCTTAAGGTGAGGTTTCGTCTGTTTGAGGTAAGCAGCCCGCTTCGTCCACCGCTTCGAGGTCGACGGGAGACTGGGAGCAGATATCTTGGATATCCCTCTCCGTCTCAGATTCCTCTTTCTCAGTGCTCTCCGCCGAAACATTTTTGGTTGCCCGTTCTTGAGAGACAGTTTCTCCCTCTTTAACCGTATTTTTCGCTTGACCTTGATCACTATCACTTTGTACCTTACTCCCCGTTCCAGTTTCTCCAATGCCAACATTTTGTTCGGAACCCGTGGGTTCTAAACCCCCAGCGTCGTCGATTGTCTCCTCGGAGATCTCGCGGTCGACCGAGCGCTGACCGACATCATTCCGAACATCACTTTCATCTCTCCGAATGCTTTGTTCAGGGACTGTCTCTTCCGATGCCTCGAGTGGAATGGCTTCGCTAATTTCACCTCCTTCGCAAGCTTGGCCAACCTTGCACGGTGTGACGCTGTCGGCAGAGCCCTGATTACGTATACTTTCGTCTTCAGTTATTCTGTTACACGGTTGGGGATCAGATAGTGGAGCTTCCACTGCCACCGAGTCTTGAATATCATTCTCGCCCGAATGATCTGCACAGCTATCAACAGCACTACTTAATCTCCCTTCACCGAGAGAATGTTCGGCTCCGTTACTTGTCTCAATAGCATCGCCCAGGGGAACTCTAGTAACCTCCTCTTCGGTACCCGTAAATTGTGAACCAGTCAAATCATCCTCTGTCACTTCCTCGCCTTTCACGTCTTTATAGTCACTGCCAGAAGCTCTTTCCGGGAAAACCACGTCTGAGCGGGTTTCAGAGCCGCATGATACATCTCGACCTTTGATAGTGTTTTCGCACATTTCATCGCCTGCTGTGCCAAGTTTTTCTTGTTGAAGATGACCCTCGGAAACACTGTCTTTGTCAACGCGTAACTCTTCATCTTCACAAGCAAAATCTCTTTGATGTTCATCCAAGAAATTGCACCCTTCAGGATCCTCGTCTCTTTCACCAACAGGCAAGTCATCCGTCTGTTCTTCAGCTAAGCCTTTAACCTCAGCTGATGCCGATACCACACCAATTGTGAATCCATACGCTGCCTTGACTGGACCGGCCCCGACCCAGATCTCCGAAGCGGAACTCTGGGTATCATGTGACAGATCACCCTCGGGAGATTCCGCCCCAACTCCCTCCTCTCGTTCAAGTAAAATGGTGTTCAGGCTGTCGCGGCTTCTCCTCATTTCGTGGATTTCTTCGCTGATTTCTTCCAAGTTTTTTAGCGCTGAGGAGTATTTTCTCTTGGATTCCTGCAGACCTTCTTGAGTAGCTTCGACTTGTCGCTTGTGGGTCTAGAAACGCATTTTATAAAAAAGTCAATTTGACACTCGCTTTTAACCACAAGCAGCCCAGACTCGCAATTGTGAATGCTTAAACGTACCGATGCACAGCATTTACACGAGAAACACAAAATGCTCCCAAAAATACCGTAAATGATCTAATAAACGACCACTCTTTAATAAACGATTTGAACAGTTGAAATTATATTAGTTTTGTTCTTTCTATTTGCAAAGTGTTCTGAAAAGATTGCTGATTGCCGTCGGACCCGTTGTGAACGCCTCCCTTCGAAACACGCCTTTTATCCAATAAAGAACAAACACGACAACGGCGACGGCAACGAGAACCTCACAAATTTGCATATTTAGTGGGCAAAAAGAATACCTTTGCACGTTTTGCACGTGTCCAATTCTTTGCCGTCGTCAGTAAAACAACAACGTGAAATAACCGAATTTGAGGATTTATGAAGGATGTCAGCACCTGGAGATAATTTTCATTTTCTTCCCTAAATTAAAGCGTGACTGATATCGGTTTAATTCTTGGGGGACTGCCACACCATTGTCATGTTAAAAAGCTTGGAATAGTCGCGAAGTGATTACAATAACGAGAATTTATGTTTTGAAATAACGTTCTTGTTGCCGTTTCCGTCGTCGTTGGTAAAGCTCCCTAGTACTACCGGTAGTACCTATTTTTAGGACGGCTACTGCAAGAGTTTTGCGGGGAAAAACGTGCCAGTATTGTGTTCCTTGCACGATCCATGATTTTGAATTAAGGTGGCTGAACACAGTTTTTGATAGCTATGTTTCATTTACCTTTTTCTCTAAATCCCTTCATCCTTTGCTCGCCAAAAATGGTGGCAAGCAAGTTAACAACTCGAACTTTGGTTTTTTGATAGTTAAGCTGACGTATATGCCATTGCCATGGCAACATGAATAAATATAAACAGACTTTTAAAATCGGTTTTGTGTATTTGCAGAAAATCTGATCGTTAGATTTTCTTTATAATTTGCAAGCTGGTAACGATGCTCACAAGTTAACACTATTTTAATCAAGATTTGACAGAGGGATCTTCAATTATCCCTTGTTGAAGGTTCACTGGAATATCTAGAATTTCCTCGGTTAAAGTTCAATTTTTTTTTCAAAACCCCAGTTACTTATTTCCTAGAATATTTACGTGACAAATTTCGTTACATTTTAACAAGTGGTTCTCGAGAAAAAGGCGTATTTCCAAGCGGAAAGCTATTTCGCATTCAATCGCAATTTTTTAACTGACTACGCATGAGCTGCATTTAGCTGGGTTCTTTCAATAACAAAGAAATATCGGCGAATTGCAGAGTTCTTTGCATCGTTACCTTTTCTAACATACATTTCTCATAAAAGACTAAAACCATCAAAACACTTTGTTCAATTATGAAGAAAAATAGAACAGATAGCGGAAGTATTGAGCAAATAAAATGATTGCTGTATTGAAGCCATGTCTATTTTTTTTGCAATCTTTGCACGCGCGCTGCATTGCGTTAGCAAGAGCGCGCGCGAAAACTGTGTTCGGCCACCTTAAGCTAACCTCGTCCCCAGGGTCTCTCTTCTCTGCCTCCTTTGTCCTTGAGGACAAAGGAGGCAGAGAAGAGAGACCCTGGAAACGAGGTTGGCATTAAACACGAGCAATCCCTCGTGCAGCTTCCTGGTTTCAGACCAATCAGAAGCGTTGCAATCATCCGGCCAAATCTGATTGGCCATAATTTGGCGGGACCCATGTTCTAAATTTAGATAATACAGTAAACTGATAGGCCAAGGCGAAATGAGACAGATCGACACTTCTGGGTTTCTGTTTGAATTCAATACAGAGAGCCAACTTTTGTGTTTAGTTGCCCTCAAAGATTCATTTTTCTTACCTCAAGAATTTGATCATACTTCGTCTTCAAATCGAAATAAGGCCTGAAAAATAACGCATTTATAAAAAGATGAATTTTAAGGTTACTTCTGAACACCTGAACAAAGCAAGGACCAACTAGGTTTTGAACAAACATGCTCCCTTCATTCGGTTCAAAGGCTGAAACCATTTAAATGAACCTTGACCCCGGAAGAGGTGTGACCATTCTGTTGCCAGTACTTAAAGTGCAACTACAGCTGTAACCTCAAAATATTTACTTAATTAACCAAAAGTTAAATATCAAACATACATTTACCTTTGCTTCTCTACATTTTACTTTTTAATGTGCCTCTTAAGGTAAGTAAGAAAAAGATGCTGGCAATCGTTTGTCCCAGGGAAGTAGCTAAGAATAAATTCATCAGGTTGAAGGTTTTATCGAGGCGGTAAGTTCGTGCTCCGAGCATCAAAGGGACCTGGTAACAAGATTGTTCCCAGTTTCTCGCAACACCCGCAATTCTTCAAGATGGCAAATACGGGGAAAGAAAATAATCCTCCACACATCACATGGAGCACGTGGGACAGCGGGCACACCAGTGTGTCTTGTGATTGCTCTAACGTCTTCGAACGCCTTCAGGCGTCTTCAAGGACCAGCTTTTTGGCAAGCGTATAATATATACTCAGCTGTGCCTCGCACAGTGGCTCAAGTCTGTTATATTTATTTTTATCATTTGTTTCATAGGCCCTTAAAGTGCATCTTACCTGAAAGTATTTTATTATTTTTCTTTTGCAAAAGTTCAATGTCTAGCACATATTTTACGTTTGCTTCTCTATATTATACCTTTAATGGGTTTACCGGGGGTAATGAGGTACAAGAAAATGGTTTACGAAGGATATGCCAAGAAAGACCCACAAAATGGTGATTATAGTTCCATAATCTCTAATCAAAAGCGATACGAGATAACCCGTACAGTTCCACTTCGAGACTTCATTGATAAACAATTCGTAAAGTTCCAAGTCCATGTTACCCGTCTTCAAAACAACAAGCTCCAAAAACAGCTCCAATTTATGATTCCCGAAGTTAAAAACACGCAGAATCTTTGGAATAAATGTGGCAAATTACTAGGAGGTTACGACGGTAGTTCAGACTAGAAGACTCATGCAGTCAACAGCAAAATTCAGACAAGCTGTTGATTCTCGGTATGGAACCCGCAGAACAAAGCAAACCAAGCCAGACACTTCTCCCAGCTAACTATCATTGTCTTTGTCAAGAGAGTAAAAAAAGCTGGCATTCATTTGTCCCATGGCTGAGCTAGTGAGAGGTTACTATACAAGGTACAGAGGTTTTGCACAGCAGCCTAACTTGAAACAGGCAGACCACTTGGCTATTTACAAGCACCACTTTGGACTACCCAGTGGGATGTGGACACAAGACCTCTGGATTTACAGTCTGGTACCTGAAAAACACTTGGCCATGTAGCCTCCTTGAGATTTGTGAGATCCTGTAAGACCTGCTGACCCAAAGCAGCACACAAAGCGAATTGTTCAAACTGAGGGAACGTACCTTGATTTGTTAATTGCAGATTTTAATTTTGTCCTCAGTTCCGACACCTTGTTCCCAGCTTCACTGAATGCACGAGCAGTGTGTAGATGTTCTCTTTCGCTCAACGCGCGCTCTTTATCAGCTTCCATCACCTAAAAGGAAGAGACAGGCACAACTGATGCTAAAGTGGTTTGAACAGTTTCGTCAGGCCACTGTTTAAAAAAAAAATTAAGGTTTTGCAGCAATATGCAAAGTAAATTTAACACTAAAGGTATTTACTGAATATGGCAGCTAAGGAGATTCAACAAAGAAAGGATGTCTTGGGCTGGCAGCCGGCTATAATCAGACAAAATTGATGTGGAAATCCCAACCTTCAGAACAGCCTGGTTCAGCATTTCTTGCCAAGCAGGATCCAACACTTTATGTTCCTTTGATGTGGAAACTAGCTTCTGTTCTGCTATGGCAAGCATTTTCTTGGCAGCCTGGTGGGAACTGCAAGCCCTTTCATACTTCAAAGCTGCCCTCTGGGTCTCTATCTGAGACTACAGAAAATAACAATTAAAAAAAAAATAAATCTTCAGTATATAAACACTACCATGAACAGCACGGCAAAGTCCCAAAAGACCTACTGAGGCATTTTAGCATTCTGAAAAAGTGTAGAAATAAGTTAGATTGTTTGGTGAGACCTAAAACCCAGTCTGAACGTGCAAAGCGATTCAATTCACGCAAAAGTATTTATATAATTAGCTTCAAACACTGTATGTTAAATTTCTTGTTACACCTTGCCGCAAATTTTGTAATTTTTATTTCTCTTTGACAATGGAAGACTGAAGACTGATAATGAAGACACCCAAACATTGGTTTTTATAGTTAATTTTTGCCAGTCTTTGCTTGACCAAATCTTTATTGATAATAATAATAATAATAATAATAATAATATTATTATTATTATTATTAACATTACTGTTAATTCATTACAAAATTAACTCTTTCACCCCTAAACCAGCCTAAATTGGCCATACTTAGAATTTTTCTCTAACGCCAGACGATTTTACTCATTAATGGGGAACCCCCAGGAGTCGATAGGTTAATGTTTTGTCCTTTGACTGAAGTCTAGCCTCCATAAGATCACTACCATGAGCATAACTTTTGCAACTACGTTTTTTGGGATCATGAAATTTACACAATGGTACAGAGAACACATGGAATGTGGGTAGACACTGAACATTCTCATCTCTAATTAACCCATTGACTCCCAGGGGTTCGTTCCCCATCCCTTATAGTAAGTCTGGCTGGTTTAGACCGGTTTGGGAGTCAAAGGGTTAAAAAAAGACATTCTTATTTTTTTCCCAAGAGGGCACGGTAAAAATTCCTGCAATCTAATTGGTTCTTGGCATGGTCCGGATTTTCTTAACTCTGCTCCCAGCACAGTAATGTGCCAAGAACCAATCAGATTCAGGATTTGTCACAGTGCCCTCTTGGAAAAAAGTTACCGTATTTACCCGTGTATAAGTCGATCCCATGTATAAGTCGACCCCCATTTTTGATGGCAAAAAAAGCAATTTCTTAATTTCTTTGCTAAATGTTCATGGGATTACTAATCTTGCATTCTTCGATTTTCTGGAACTGTGGATTCACAAAAAATTAAGGGCCTCAAGCGGTTAATAGTTTTGTGCTTCAGCGGTTGTTGTATGTGCCAGCATTTTGTCCTTGAATTTCCAAAAAGTTCTCAGAAAATCGAACATGTAAACCTCAAACTAACCTGTTTCGTTGTTCAAGGATAAAGGGCTTTAGAGGATAAGCACAACATCACAGAAGCAGGAGTCAATCTTTGAAAATAACTTCAAAAACGATGCGAAACGTGCAAGGTTTAATTGGTGCTTGACTTATAATTTCTCACATGGCACACGAAACAAAACTCATAAACCACACAATACAAAGTTTGCAAAAGCATTTAAATCCTCCAGGTTTGTATAAGGAATAAAAAACAATCATTACCAACCAGCATTTTCAGGCAACACGAGTGACGATCATGCTTGCACGCAAACACGAGGTATTGCGCCAGGTTACTAAGCCATTGAAGGATCACGTTTTATTTGAAGCAACGAGAATGTTTTTTAGAGCTTTCCCCCTTTGGAAAACGAAAATTTCCAGTGTCTATCTCATATTTGTGCTTGTGAGTATCTTCAACATTTAAAGTAAAACAAATCCTTTTTCATTTCAACTGGAATTGCTTAAGTACATTCATTTTGAAGTCTTTCGTCCACTGCGTTCATTATGCCCAAAGACCACATTATCATGTTAATTTTGAATAAATTACTTAGCTGAAACTTGGCTCGAAATCTTTGACCCATGTATAAGTCGAGGGCGATTTTTGGAGCTTCTTTTGAGGCCATAAAAGGTCGACTTATACACGGGTAAATACGGTATTTAACCCTTTGACGTCCAAACCGGCCTAAACCGGCCAGACGATTTTACTTGTCAATGGGGAACCCCTGGGAGTCAATGGGTTAACCCATTGACCCCTGGGAGTGAGACTTAATATATTTTACTCTGTCTAACGCCAGACGATTTTACTTGTCAACAATGGGGGGGGGGGGGGGGGGGGTTGCCTAGAACGTCCTAGGTGTGAATGGGTTAATAGGGTCGGTCAATGTATTATGGGTTATTGACCAAGTGTGAGGTCAAGATAGCTGAATATTGGCCAAGTTCTTTTTTTGCATGTTTATGGACCAAGGCAAAGTCAATAAAGGATTTATTATATGGGGTAAAATACCAAAAAAATGATCTTTGACTATGCGGGACCAAGTGAGAAATCCTGAGCGGGCAAGATAGCTCCATATTGCCCGCTCAGGCAGCCATTCACAGTGCGGGTTTTGGCTCATCTTGCGCACTCACGGATCTACCGGTAGTCACATACATGTAATAAAGTGAAAAACTGTGACCTCAGTCTTGAAAATGCTGTCCGAGACTGAAGGTCGGTCACAGTTTTTCATCATCTAAATAATAATTCATAATCTTCAAAGGGGGTAACCCTTCATCGTGGGTGGTGAAAAATAACAAAGGTAAAAAAAAAAGGAAACCCAGCCAGCAAAACGACATAAAACTCTTTATATTTACTTTTTTTACAAAGGTACCATACTGTGATTATAAGGTATAAAGCACATTTTTATTTCACTCTCCCCTTCCTACACGTAAATTAACCTCATACACTACCTGTTTTGCCTTGCGCACGGCATCATAATATGGCCTTGCATGATTGATGCACTTTCCTAAGAATGATGCTTGACTCTTTAGAACATATGCAGATTCTGTTAGTGTTTGTCTGAATGCAGCCTGTAGTTCCTAAAAGAATCAACATTTTGCATAGTTGTTTGGCAAGGGCTTTGTCACAACAGCAGAGGCGGTTGAAATAACTATTGACACAAGGCACAAAAGAACATCTTCATACTTCCCATCAAGGCATTTAAACCAATAGCAGACTTTACACTAGCTAATGCCAAATGACTATGATAATAGTGTCATGAAATTTCTTGTCTCTGTTTTTTTTTTTCTCTCAGCTCTTTTAGCTCTCGCAGACTGCATTTCAGTGCTCTGATTTCAAATCCCAGCTAATGCACTTCAAAGTTCACTCAGCTTTCCATCCATTTGTGGTGGGTAAAATGAGTACCAGTATTACTGGGGACAACTTGTGCATGCAACAAGATTGGAGTAGCACCCACCCCTGTCATAAGTTATGGTAGAAGCTAATGAAAAAGGAGCCTTTGGGTTGCTTTTCACTTAGGTCGGCCTCTTGTCTAGTATACCATAAATTGTTTTCTTGATACCTTGGAGTATGGTGTCTATTAAGTGTTGATGACTTTTTTTAAGTGTTGTAATGGAGTCACATCAAAATGCATCATCCAATTGGTTATTGAATCAATTAGTGTAACGATCATATTTGTGTGTGCAAAAGACGAGAGCATTGGTCACCAGTTGGAAAAGGAACATCAAGAGACAAATTGGAGTTGAAGAAATGATGAAGAGAAGTTCCAGAATCACTGCTAAGAGCCATTAGTAGGAGCCCCTTTGGAGCAACAAAGACAAACTCCCTTTGTCAATGGTGGCAGAAGCAAATATTTATCTGTTTAGGAAATTAAAGTAAAGAGGTACAAGGAAAGGATAGACACGAAATTCATGGAAAAGAGCACTTAATACCAAAGACTAAAAAGACTAAAGGATTGTTTGAGACATAAACTTGAGGCATCTTTCTTTCTTTTTTTACTACCAGTAAATATTAGCCCTCCTCTCTATTAAGCCCCCACTCAAACATGCTTGAAATAAATAAGCCCCCCGGGGGGCTTAATAGAGGATTTACTAAAGACGATGAAAAGTGTCGGCTGCTTAGCTCAGAGAATTCCAAATTCTACAGAGATCTTTGCGTGAAGCAGCCGCCACTTTTGGCTACTTTTTTCCCTAAATTGAAAAAATTAAAGGCAGCTTCTTTCAAACCTAAAAGAAAATTCTTTTTGAAAAAAACAAAATTCAGTTACTCTACCCACACCAGCCATCAACTACAAATTTCATTGAAACCCCTGGGGTCGGTTGGTTGAAGCCTGATTAGCGCTAATTAATCATTGGTTAAGAGGTATCAAAACCTACGGGTTTCCATGGTATTTAACACCGGTTAGCGCTAACCATGCTTCAAGCAACCCGGGACTGATTGTTAAAATACAGCAATTAATTTTTGTTAGAGCGAGTTTCAATTGAGTGTCGTAAAACCAAAACCAAAGGAATTACTTTGGCCAATCAAAAAGGACAGAGGCAATCCAGTAAACCAATCAAAACTCGAAGTAATTACACGTAGCTGACACAAACCGCGGGAAAATGTGCACGCACGAGCCATGATTGGTTTTGGTTTTACTTCTGATTGGTTGAAAAAATGGCACGAGAACTTTGAACCAATCACTGATTGAAGTAATCATAAACCGAAGTAATTATCTAATTACTTTCGAAGTAATTATCTAATTACTTTCGACACTCAATTGAAAACCGCTCTATTGTTACTGAATGTTACTCTTATTCCTATAATAACTGTGGTCACAAAAAGGATTCTGTAGGTATTCTGAAGTTTTATAACCCAAAATTTAAGAGTGCTAATTTGGTTTAAGGAAAACAGCAAGTCTCCTAAGATTGGTTGTGCACATGTGTAACTTGATAGAACCTTTTAAATTGTTATGTTGTTTCTTATGTGTATTGGCAGAAAGCAATAACCCTGTTGAAGTTTAATTTCTGCTTAATTAGGCAGCTACGGGAATCCTGGGCCTGTATTTTTAAAGCAGTCGGATTTCCTGAAAAAATCAAGACCTTTGGATGTAATTGCATGTAAGGCTTACATTGTATAATTATAAGTTTATGTGAGCTTACCTCAAGATCTTGCTCCAAACGATTAATTTCTACTGTTGAGGAGTTCAAACGATCGAGCTCTTCCTAAGAAAAATATGTAATATGACATCACTGTTTTGATTGAAAGAAAAGAAAGAAACTAGCAATTTTGTTATTAACATCACAAAAGGTGGCTTCGCACATGTAATCTTTGATCGAAACTTGCCGCAATTTATGACGTTGTTTTTTTCGCTGGCACATTCACAATCTCGAGATCGGATACTAACCTTCACTCTGGGATCTAAAATTTCTTCGTTATCATCTTCCCCACCGCTGCCTTCTCTAGTTGATTCTCTAACTCCAGGAATTGCCTGTGATGAGTATGTAGCCATTGTTTATTGCATGATTTCAAACAAATCGCGCCGCCAAAGGCCAATTCAGCAGTCTACTACCAGTAACAGCAAGGGACAGGTGTTTGCAAACCACAGCCTCGATTTCAACAATGACACGCCTGGTTGAAATTGCTGTGAATACATGTTAGGGCTCATTTACTTCTCATTACGGGATGAGAAAGTCGAAATTATTTATAGATTTCGGGCTTAATTAAGCCATTTTTTCCGAGTATTACTTAAGCACGTTGCATTCAAAAAAACCTCAGCCACAAAATGCAAGCATCTATCTGGTTTGTTGACATATTCACAATTTCTCGCGTAAAACTGACACGTTAATTAATAACCTTTCGATCTTGACTTTCTGCGCAATGTCGCGTGTTGTGTTTTCATATTTCATACCCAAGAGATGCCGAAGTGTACGTCTTGCTGTGCTCTTTGCTCTGTCTTTTTTTGTTTTTGTGCTATTTCGACGTTATTGGGTCGAAATTAACCTCGGACCAACCTATGATGTTTTGGATATCCGACTCACGAAGGATCAAACAGGAATACAATTTTGCCCTGTTTGTTTTGGAAGAAATGACCACGTGTGCGAAGGGATTCTAGATAGCACGATACAATTGCGCATTAAAAAGGAAAAATGGACGCCAAGAAGTCAAGGCTCAACGTGGAACGGAAAAAACATTTCCATTAAGCATTTTAGAAATGCTACCGAGTTTTACCGACTCGATAACGAATTATGTAGCCATATTGGGAAGATAAATACACCGTGCGAGGTTCAAGTTGTCGTCTGGAAGTCGTTTCTTCATCTTTTGTCTTTAGAAAGGTAGGTCTCTTTCTTAAAAAGGTATTAGTACAGTGACATAACATATTACATAACCTTTATTAATCCACGATAAAAATCAAAGCTTTGCAGCTCAAGGGTCGAGTTTGATCGTAGCACGAGTCAAGTTCGAGCCCGAGTCAAGTTCGAGTCACGAGTCAAGTTCGAGTCAAGTTAAATTTTCCTTTTTTTTTTAGTAGTTTTGTTTTTAATTGCTGTGTGAAAATAATGTACCAGAGGTAATTAGGCCTAATTAGGTCTTTTTAGGGCTAATTAGGCCTAAAATTAGCTTTCAAGAATGTTTAGGGTACATGTACTTTTCTTTAGGCCTAATTAGGCCTAATTAGCCCTAAAAAGACCTAATTAGGCCTAATTACCTCTGGTACATTATTTTCACACAGCAATTAAAAACAAAACTACTAAAAAAAAAAGGAAAATTTAACTTGACTCGAACTTGACTCGTGACTCGAACTTGACTCGGGCTTGAACTTGACTCGTGCTACGATCAAACTCCAAGGGATCGTGTCGGAACAAAAATTAAGGAGCAGTTACAGAATACATGTACCCTGCATCTCTAGCTGCGAATATCAGATTTCCAGCATTTTCACTGGCTCGCTGGATACAGGCTATCAGTTCAATACCTGCTTTCATCAATGAAGAGAGCTGAAAACATTTTTGCATCTCTGAGAAAAAATGACCAACAAAAGCCAAATAAAATCAACGTGGAAGAGTTGTTGATCCTGGAGTCTTAAATAAAACAATAATTTATCATTCTACTTGGGTTTACTGGATATAAAATGATTATAACCAACGATGTGCTACGCACCTCATTGGTTATTTATAAGTTCATATCCAGTGTGCCCTTGTAGAATAATTATTATCAATAAATATCCTTTTATCCCCAAATCCCCCAATCGCTCAATCAGAGCATACGTTTCAAATAATAATAATAATAATAATAATAATGATAATAATAATAATAGAATGATTTATATAGCGCTTTATACAAAAGTTCTAAAGCGCTTCACAGTAAAAGAGAATAAAATAAAGAAAAGAGAGAATTCACAAGTCACCTTGACATTTCTGAACAACTTTATTTCAGTTTTTTCCCCATAATATCAACTTCTTAGCAGGTGCGTTTCCAAATCGTTTTGTTCCCATGCATCTGAGTGCTTTGCGTGGTTTAGTCTGGATGAAGTCTGGTTAAGGGAATCAGGGTGGTTTAGTGGTCATCAACCGTGCCTCCCACATCTGTGACCCAGGTTCAACCCTGGCCTTGGGTCATATTTGGGCTCAGTTTCAGTCAATCTCAATCTGACTCCGAGGGTTTTTCTCATGGTTACTCTGGTTTTCGTCCCTTATCAAAGTCGACTCTCAATCAATTACATCCGGCTGCGGGTGGATACCCTCGATATGGATAACCTCTGGTATCCTTTCCTTTCAATGAGTTAAATGAATGAAGTTGAGAAAAGGACAAGGCCTCGAGAAATTACCCTAGCCCTAATCTTTTTAAGCTAACCTTGGTGAAACTGGGGAAACGCTGAATAGTTTTGGCGTACAAAACTGTTTTTCGCTTGATCCAAGGTGAGTGGTCCGAGTTGATCCGGTCCGACTTTTGTACCTGCCCAAAGAGAACCAATTTTCTTTATCCACATTTGGAATCCAGTCCAGGCCCCAGCTGCTCAAAAGGTGGATAATGGTATCCACCCGATAAATCATTATCCATTGGGTAGAGCGGTTTTCAAATGAGTGTCGTAAAACCAAAACCAAAGTAATTACTTTGGCCAATCAAAAAGGACGGAGACAATCCAGTAAACCAATCAAAACTCGAAGCAATTACACGTAGCCGACACAAAGCGTGGGAAAATGTGCACGCGCGAGCCACGATTGGTTTTGGTTTCACTTCTGATTGGTTGAAAAAATGGCGCGAGAACTTTGAACCAATCACTGAGTGAAATAATCATAAACCAAAGTAATTCACTAATTACTTTCGACACTCAATTGAAAACCACTCTAGCACAATTATTGGTTTCACTATTACTTATCCACTGCATAGTGATTTATCCGGTGTATAGCGCTATCCCATTGTTTGAACAACTGGGGCCATGCAGGAATCCATCCCCTGGTCACACTGTTGTAAGATGAGTTTTCTCTCCATTGTGCCAACCTTGCTCCAAAAAACCACTGGGGAGGAGATAGCGATATCGTTTTTGGAATGACACAGGAGCAAGATTTAACTAGCGTCACATTTACTACAAATGGCAAACGTCAAGCTGAAATTTTGTGTGTTGCCAAAAAGCTTAAAAATTTGGTTGATTTTAGGTAGCTCATTTCTTGCTCATTAATTGTAAACAGTTTTCAAGCAATTAAATGAATGTATATTTGAAGTGCTGGTTTATATTGTAGGTACCTAACCATATAATTTTGAGTTGAGGGAGATTTTGGAGTAAATACTGTAAGCACAAGTAATTTTTTTTCAAAGATGAACAAAATTGCGCAAGCTTGTAGGGCGAGTGCATAAATATTTTTGTAAATTTACAAGTGCCTGTTTAATATTCCAAATTGCATGAGAAAAATAATGTGATTTCTTATTAATGATATACATGCAGAAATATCACCTTTATTGCACTAATTTCAACTATATGTACTACTTTCACTTTTCTGAACTCTGTTTGAGATTAATTAACATGCTCTCAGCCAATCAACACGCTGAAATGTTTGCATGTATATTGCTTATTATGAATGTAGATGAAAACAGAAAAGAAGCGATCCTTGCACTTGCTTGAATTTGCTTAAATTGTCCAGATATCAAACAACCTTCAAAAGAGAGAAGCTATAGTTAGGGTAGGATAGGAGAAATTTCACACCTTTATGACAAGTTCCTGTTTCCTGTTTCACATAAACACAAATCGCTTAATCTCTCTAATGTGAAAATGTAAACTGGGAGAGCCTTTCCTTGGGAAAATGGGACTTTCAGAATGATTGGGGTTTGGAATATTAATATTATTGTGTTGTTAAAAATGACCAGTGGGATTAGCTCACTGGGGTGAGTCATGGGGAAATTAATGTTTTGGAACAATAAACTCTTTTTTTGCCATTGTAAATTGTGATATTTTATTGTTCTTTTTTTTTTTTTGGCACAAGGGCAATGAAAGAAACAATGTCTTGTCCATCCAAGAGGCTTGTAGAAAAAGTAAAGGAGTTTTACACTGGACATTCAGCCGGAGACCTTAGCATAATGGAGTTAGCTTCAACTTTGCATGTTAATCAGGAACCAGTGATCTTTCAGGTGCTCTTGAACTACACTCTTGCCTCTCTATCAATAGTTATTATTAAAATACTGATGGCACTGAAGATAATGATGTTATCCACTCCCCTTTGATATGGCTTTTCTATGTTTATAATAAAACATAATGTAATATTATTATTAGTTATTTGAATTAACACACCAAAACCAAGAGACTCACCTGGATGGAAGAAAACCAGTTGGAGACTTGTCTTGTAACCAGCAAGTAGTTACTAAAACAAGGAATGACCTAAAATGAGCTAAAACGGTGTCTAAACTAAGCTAAAATGAACTACAACAGTATCTAAAATGATCTAAAATGAGCTACATTGGTATCTAAAGTGACCTATTCATTTTAGGTCATTATAGATGATTTTCAGTCATATTAGATACTCATTTTAGGTCATTTTAAGTCATTCGTTGTTGTGGTAACTATGTAACCAGCAACCAGGGCTTGTTTTTTGATGCTGGTATAATCTGATCAAGTTTTCTTGTACCTGTAAAATTATATGATACAATTGGCAAAGTTTTGGACCAATTACAATTTAACCAATATATGTCTCGTCTAGTCTCTCCATTGAGCACCCTGTGATGGGATTAAGCATTGGTAAGAATAAAGACCCTTTAGAATACGACAAAGATTATGTCAAAATGCAGGAAATGCCACTTGAGAGAAACTAAATTGGCAAAATTTTCTTGGGGTGGGGAACCAGACCCCTCTACAGGCTCAGGCCTTAATAGGCGCTTGTGTGAGCACCTTTGGTGCTAAAAAATACTCCCTAAGTATTTTCTTTCAAAAGGCTTGGAATGTCTGGTATTGAATATAGTTAATTTCTTACCAGATTCCTACTTGACAGCATAATGTAAAAAATTTTCAACAGTTGTACCATCTTTTTGTCCTTGCTTTCTGTGTAGTGATGTTTATCACACTATTTTTTTTTTGCTAGGTGTTTCCTGCAAGGAAAGGCTGGCCTTTTCCAAACTTCTATGGAGTCTGTGGTCGGACAGTTGTCATAGAAGATACAGGGGCACCTCTAGATTCTTTTCTCTCAGCCCCGTGGAAAGAAAGGGCACAGCTGGCACTAGAGATTATCAAAATAGCAAAATATTTAACCAATAATCCACAACAATGGGGATTGTATTTGGCAGAAATTAAACTGGATATGTTTGCTGTAAAAAATGGAACAGTGAGACTGGCTGATGCAAACGACATTTTGGTAGTTGATTTTTTAGACTCCAGCATAAAAGGTAAAATATTACTCATTAAAATGTCTGTCTCTTTTGGGGGTAGGGGAAGTGGGAGTGTGGCTTTGTGGTGAAGTTGGATTTGAAATCTGGGGATCCCTGGTTCATGTCTCCCCCTGACCACTGACTGAGGTTGTTTCAGATAGTCCCACTTCAACTTCTTGGCTGCAGGCTCTTTTTGACTGGCAATCGGTGCACCTCTGTCCAGGTGGGATTCTTAAAGGAGATGATGTATTTATTTCTTGGGTGGATCCAGGCTTGTTTAAGTGCTTTGGTCAACCCCCTCCCTAGAAGGGGCTGCCCAATTCTCTTAACCCCCCCCCCCCCCCCCCTCCCCATCCTTGACTAAATCCTGGGTTTGACCCAGTATTCAAAGATCCAAAGTTTTTGACACTCTTGCCAAGTGTCTTCATTTATTCCAAAGAAACCCCCCCCCCCCCCCCCCTGCATTACTCTTTCAAACTGTTCATCTCTTAGATGTACTCATGGTAACATTCACTGTACAGAATAGAGGAAATGTCCTCAGTTTGTTGTTGCCTTAGAGTGGGATCCTTAGTTTTGATGAAAATATGACTTGACAACCTTCTTTAAAGGTCCTGTAACCTTATTAAATTTACAACACTAATTACAAGGGCACCCAACGAGAAAATTACGTGAAAGGCCTTAGAGGGACATTTCTAGGCGCCTTGTAATGTATAAAGACTATCTGAAGAGATGTTTTATCACTTAGAAGAATTTGATCTGTTCAGATATCTTAGCTGAAAATTGAAGTGTCCGAACATTTTAGGGAATATTATCTTCTTCCAGAAATTGCTAGCTGAACTTTACCTTCTAAGAACTTCCCGGCAAACCATTTGCTAATCCAAAAATTTGGTTTTATCAATGGAGTTGATCATGTAAATTGGCCACCGTACAGAGATTCTAAAAGCTGACGTTTCAAGCGTTAGCCCTTATTCAGAACGAAGACTAACGCTCGAAACGTCAGCTTTTAGAATCTCTGTATGGTGGCCAATTTACATTATCAACACCATTGATGAAACCAAATTTTTGTATACTACTTCCCCATCGATGCAGCACCACAGTTTCTTTAGAAACTACCCCCTTCATTCATTTTCCAATCTGATACTGCTAGGTGACCTTTTTAAGTGCCAAAAGTTGCAAAAATATCCCTTCCAAAAATGACTACTTTTCCCTGGTTGCGAATTTTTTAGGTGATGTTTTAGTAAAGAAATCTACAGCTGTTTGGCAACGTAGAACCAAATTTCTTAGAACAGTTTGACTCTCCCGAACACGTATTTCAGCGAAGATTATCGTTGAGTGTCCCTGTGATTACTGTTAATGACCCCACCCTTCCTCTTTGAGCAAATTGGCAAGCATATAAAGGGACTATTAAAATGGAGAAATGATCCTTTTGCTTATCTGGACAATTTAAGCAATTGCCACTTTAAATTTTTAGACTCCTGAAAAGTTCAGACAGCTCCAACGGGATTCGAACTTATGACCTCTGCGATGCTGATGCAGTGCTCTACCAACTGAGCTATGAAGCAACTCAGTTGGGAGCAGGTCAATTTTGTTGGGCTCATTTGTTCTCGTAGATGACAGATGAATGAAAGAAGTGTATATATTTTGAAAAGATGCATTTACATATTTTCAAGATGTACATATCTTTCATTCATATAAAGGGACTCTCGCGATAGCTGGGTAAGTTTGGATCACCTTAGATGAAGACACTGAACAGGAGAGTCAAAACGTTGGGATTTTGAATGTGTAACATTTTAAGCCACGTAAAACTTCAAACCATAAGAGCATGGAAATAATTTGTGTCATTGTCAGCCTGGTTGCAGAGTGATTTAAAATTAGCTTTTGTTACAGTGGTTTTGTTGTGTATGTAATCATAGTAAACTGTCTCTAAAGCATACAGCCTTGGGGCTACATGCTGACCTCGCCGGCTTGGTAGATTGATAATGCAGAACTGAAAGAAGATCATTTTCTGTGATGCATTTACAGCACTTGAGCCAAACAAAACCTGAAATATAGTAAATTACCCAGCATATAAGGACCTTCCTTGTTAAAATTTAGCTTAAACAGGTTCTTACATGAATGATAATTAACCGGCTATCTTGGTTCTTAAAGAGGTTCTTATTTTCTGAAGAAAAAATTCACATTGTAGATAGCAGAATTTAGTGGTATTCGGCCTTTGTCCTCCATCCCTTGTATTAAATTTGAATAAAATTTAAATATAGAATTAAAAAATTCAGGTAAAAATGACTGTAAAATCAAAGGATCACATGACATAATCAGCTCTAGGCTAAAGTTATGTTAAAAAAAAAGGAAGTTTCTAGAGAACTCTAAATGTCAATTGAGAGTACAATTTTTTTTTTTTAGATTTTAGAAAATAAGAACCTTTTTCAAATTTTAGGGTCAACAGGTCCTTGTTTCGAGGGGGTCTAACTGACAAATTTTGGCTGACAGGTTCTTTAAAAATAGGGTCTTACATGCGGGGTTTTACTGTATGTGATTGTCTTTGTTGGGAAAACACAAATTTTTCAGTGTATCAGGGTCAGATCCAGGATTTTCTTAAGGAAGGGTGGCACCAACGAGGAATAACGTAGCTGACTGGTGATGTTTTGTTTTTTTTTCTTTCATCTCCCCTTAGAACCGCCCCTGTGTATGATTTCGTAGATTTCCGTGTTTCGTTCACTTTTAAGATGGCAGTGAATTCCATCAGTCTACTCTTCGCCTTGACAGGTGCTTTCTGTCAACAATTTATTTAAGGAAAAGTGTTTCCAATCTCCTTTAGTTGTTTGCTCAGTTTTAATGAAGAGAGATACGTACAGTACAGAGACTCGTTGGAGATTACAGTAGCTTCGATTCCTTTTCAGTAGATAAGTGTGCATTCCTGTGTGTCTTTGTGCACTACAGTAATATCTGGTCAACTGTACTTTATCCTCTTGTCTGTGTACATAGCCATGTCCCAAGTTATCCTCACTTCTCCATTCTCTGCAACTGGTAAGGGTTGATGGTCGTACCACTTGTCGGTACACTCTAACTGATACTCTCTACACAGCTCCCAGTGTACCCGTAGAGCCACCTTGTCGTGGCGCTTCCTTTATTCTCTCTGCGCAAGCTTCCTGCCTCCACTGACCATATGCCACACTGTTTCAGTGGAGTCTCCGCACAACCTTACACAGAGGTGTCTCTGAGGTCTTATCTATGCTGTCCTTTACCGAATTTGTTATTAAAGCTTGTTCTTGGGCGGCAAGGATCAAGCCTTCTGTTCCCTTCTTTAGAAAAATCATTCATGAGCCATTTCCAGGACTCCTCTCCTGCCACATCTGAAGTTTGCCAGACAAACTCTCCATGTAGGGCCTTTTCCTTCCAGTTCCTGACTTTCTCTTCTTTCCTTCTCCTCTGACAGTCCTGAAGATTCTCTTCTTAAAGGCAAGCAACTTCTCCTTCAAAACCATTTGCATCTCAAGCAGCCTCTTTGCTCACTCCTCAATGCCATTCAGTCCTTTTCCCCTCCCTCCCCCCTCCCCTCCCTCCCCCCCCCCCCACCCCTCTTCCTTCCTCGGTAGTCTGGCAACATTACTCCTGGTGTGCAGACAGCCATGCATTGCCAATATCTTCCTTGTTCTTCTATCCATGCTAAACCAGCTCATCTATTGTCCAATCCACCATACCTGCACTATACCGTACTACACCTACAGCCCAAGAATTGATGCCACTAATAAGATTTCTGCCATTCAGTTTGGATCTACACAGCTTCTTAACTCTTCCAATATATTCCGTGGTTACCGTATCTTGCCCTTTATCTTGGTGCTGAGCGTCTGGTCTATATATTATATTAATATATAATAATAATAATAATAATAATTATTATTATTATTATTATTATTATTATCATTATTATTATTATTATTAGAATTATTATGTGCCTGTTGTGAGGGAGAGCGTGGATTTCTGTTAACACGAGTATCCTCTAATACGTGCATGATTCCGCGCAGGTGAAAATGTAAATTGATACTTGCGCGTTATAAGTAAATAAATTATTATTATTATTATTATTATTATTATTGTTATTATTATGATTTCAAAAATTTTCTCTTTTTCCACAGCTGAAAGCAAGAGGACAGTAAATGAATGCGGCGACACAGAGCAGGACTGTTTGTCTTTTTTTCCTCAGGAGCTCTGCCAAGGAACAATCCGAGATCACAATTTTTACGCTGTTTGCCGCAGGCTGCTGTCGAGTGTAGGCGATAAAAAAGGATTGTTACACACACCTAACCAAGAAGAAGAATTTGAAGTATTGTTGGAGAACGCACTGAATGAATGTGTGACCGCGCAAACAATTACGAGAGAAGAAGGCATTGATCTTATTGCAGGTTTACTGCAAAGAAAAATATATGTAACACAAGGCTAGTATAATTGTGTCCAAGAGTTTAAATTAAATAGCGGGCAGCCGGTTGATGAATGACCAGCACGTTTTATACACTTGATGATGAGAGAGGAGAGCCCATTTTTGTGGGCAGCCGCTGCGCGTTCGCGGCTAACCACACTGTGAAAAGAGGTAAGCGCTTTCCGAGCGAATGACCCAACACGCCGGTGCTTATCCTGGGTTTCCATAGCAGTAAGCGACTAGGAGTATTTTTTGCTTCCCCCTGGATGGGATGCTAGTGCATCGCAGGGTTACCCCCAGCATTACGCCGGTACCCATTTATACACCTGGGTGGAGAGAGGCACCGTGGGAGTAAAGTGTCTTGCCCAAGAACACAACACAATGTCCCCGGCCAGGACCCGAACCCGGACCACTCGCTCCGGAGTCGAGCACACTAACCATGAGGCCACCGCGCCTCCCGCACTGTGAAAGCTAAAACAAAAACTAGATCCGTTGGTCGGTGTTCCCTATTTTCCCGCATTTCCTTTGCACGGGTGATAATGATTCGACAAAAATTTTGCCCCCGTTGTTCAAAAGGTGGTTAACGCTATCTACTTGATAAATCACTATCCGCTGGATAAACTCAATTT
Organism: Montipora foliosa; assembly: GCF_036669935.1. NCBI lineage: Eukaryota > Metazoa > Cnidaria > Anthozoa > Scleractinia > Acroporidae > Montipora > Montipora foliosa. Next base: position 47,330,842 of record NC_090876.1, read on the forward strand.
GTTTTGCTGGTGTTTATCCTCTGGGTAGTGATTTATCCGGTGGATAGCGTTATCCACCTTTTGAGCAACTGAGGCCTAAACATGTGAGGGGGAAAAATGAGCTTATGACTTTGCGCGTCCACACGTATCCGAAACGCGTCCGGACTCACTCTAGTACTCAGGACTCCTCAAGGAAACAGAGGTAACAGAGCATACCTCATAAAGTAATAACACGTTCTCGCCCGTGAATTCGCGATTATCCTGAATTGTTAATTTGCTCTGAATTCACTATTATCGTGAATTGTGGACACTGTGTCCCGGGACTTGTGGTAGCAGAGAAAATAAGGGAATAAAAAATCACGATAATAGTGAATTGAAAGCAAGTTAACAATTCAGGATAATCGCGAATTCAAGGGCGAGAACGGGTTGCCTCTGCAGCTATCTTGAGAATTGAGTTCACGAGAAGGAACTGGGCTCGATCTTGTTACGTCATCCGGATAAAACAATATCTGGATTTAGTGCTCACACGGTTCCGGATTTAAAAATATCCACTCTGGAGAGCGTATTCAAAAAGTTCCGGATTCGCCAGCGAATTCGCCGGATACGTGTGGACGGAAGGCGTATCCGAAAAAGTGACTCGAGGATCCCCGGCCCGTTTTGCTGTTTCAAAGGGAGTCGTGCATTTTTGAGCAGTTTGTCTTCAGTGCTTGTATTTTTTCGTTTGTTCCTGGTGGCACAAAGTAACTTTGATGATTTTAAAGAACTTGAATCCTTAATTGAATTAGCGATTTTTTTATTAAGAAACCAACAAGCGAATGGTACACAAAATTAGGAGAAACTGTTGGTTGAATAGACAATATTTGTTGACATAATTATCTACCCAGTTTAAGTGCTAAGCTCATCAAGTTGTTTGGCTCCACAAGTTTCAGTTTCAGGCCAGGTACAGGTACTCTTGTACACTACCATAGTTCTTTGGAAATTGAATAGCTCCTTGAACACCTGGTTGCTTGAGAAGGAACTTGATGTGTTTGTTCTCTACATTAGTGAATGCAGCCACTAACTGTCCATTGTGGAT
>NC_090876.1:47339395-47344395 GCF_036669935.1 Montipora foliosa
ATAACGCGCGCCAGACGATTTTTACTCGTCAATGTTGGCCGCTTAAGGGGTAAAAAGGTTTTAAACTTCCTAATCCGGCACTTTTCGGCTCTCGACTTTTGACTCACACCCTCCCACAAAAGCACTCTAAGAAGGAAACTGCAACCTATTAATAAGGGCGTGTTTGAGGCGGAAAAAAGGAAATAGTCTTTCTCACTTAATCAAATCCCTGACACTAAGAAATGCCAAAAATAACAGGGCGATTTGAAACAGTCAAAGCTGCGAACCCCATTTTAAGCGGACACCACCCTCTATAAAGCGAACAGTAGAACAAAAGTCCTTTTTTTGTTCTCCCACAGTTACTAAGTGGCCAAGTGAGAGAGTAACTGAGCTACAAGGCTGTTAACGTGTAACCACGTAGACTGTGACTACGGGGCTACTACGCACCCGGACTACGCATCTTCAGATGGAAGTGTAGCCGTTGTTTGAACTTAGCCATGTATGCGTGTAGCCACGTTGCTGCGTAGCCACAGTTTCCGTTTTGGGGTACCTGAATTTTTTTGAAGTGTTTTAGAGTGGCGGGTAATTTGAATCAGTCTACCGTTACTTCCTGTATTTAAACGGACATACAAAAAATTGTCCTGACATTTTAATAGATCGGCCATTAGCTTTGCCAACAATAGAGATGTCGTTTCTTTGTACACACCTAACAAACAGGAAATACTAACCGCTCTGCTGGCAGTCTGAATAACGCCGATTAGTTTGTTCTATGCTCCTGTTCGCCGACCTCATGCTTCGTTTGGTGAAAATTTACGATTTCAGCTGACCGTATATGGAAGACAACCCCGTTACTGTATACTTAAATTGCTTTGCATCTTCCAAGAAATCAAATATTCACATATGCTAGAAATTGTTTATGGACAAACAGTATTGCAAAGTTACTGTATGTTCACGGAAAGGGTGTTTGACTTTTCATATAACCCTTTTAGGCGAATTCTGAGGGATCCCGCTTTCAGCAGACACCCCGTTTTTGCGGGACATTAGCGAGGGTCCCGAGGGTGTCCGTTTAATACAGGTTTCACGTGTATTAGGAAATAACGATAGAAACAGACATAGCAATGCATTAAAATAAAATTTACTTTAACTGAGTGTTAAATACAATACAGTCTGTTCTTTTTTCGAATTTGTATCACTGAATGCACAAAGTAACTTAAACACTCTTTGCTCGAACGAAAACAGACTTTACCATTAATTCCAAGCGGTTCTGTTACAAATTTCCTTATATTTTCGTTCATCGTTACTTCTCTGCCATGAAGTGATGCCGTCAATGTCTGTGTTGAATCGGGTGTTCTCTAGCTGCCAACTTAAATAGCATCATTGAACTCGAGTCCTCTTCCACTGAAGCCAGGCTGTTATACTCAGTAGGTTATAATTACAATGAAACGCGTCTTACATACCTAGACACTTCCTACGATACAGTTTTGCAATTACCGTAAAGAAAATCATAAGCCAAGGTCGTGTATACTTTAAAAAAATCGATCGACCCTCGGTTCCATATACTGAAACAGTTAATCGTGCTCTTTCATTTGACTTCTCCCGAGACTAAGGGAAATGAAGGCCGAAAGATCCTCTGGATTTGCTGCGGTTTCAAAAAGAGTTGATCTGAAAGTCTTCCCGTTCTGCTTGGAAGGATGTACTAAAAGCAAACGAAATCGACATAAGAAGGCAGAGAAAACTTTTACTCAAGAAGAAGGAAGTACCTCAAACTAAACTCATTTTATTATTTTCATGTTTGTTAAGACCCTGAGAACCTGAAACCTCAGTATGAGACACCAGAGACACCTACTGTAGCTGTCACTTGAGAGACCATTTATGACGTCACTGAGTTGAACGCGTACAAAACTTTTATCAAACCCCTTCCTTAGAGACTGTCATTAAAACGTTTTCAGCACTGATTTGCCAAATTAACTTGAGTAGTTTCTGCAACTCTGAGAGGAATAATGCTAAGAGATTTCAAGGCAACAGTTCTCCCAGAAATAACATAGAAACTCTCACTTCGCGTTCTCAACACACATTTCACTTTACCAAAAAAAAAATTATTAAAACGTTAATAAAGAGAGAAAGAGAGAGACGAATGCTAGTCTTAAATTGCTTTTTAATTCAGATCGCGTCTACGTCGAGCTGTGCAACAAGATCAATTTGAATTGTGTTCTGATAATCACGAGATACTGTCTAACAATCATTCATGTTAAATCATCACACAATGTCACACTCCGATATCGTTACACCCCGTTTCTTCAACTTGCACTTGTTGATTGATATAAACTCACTCATTTGTAGCTCAGTGCCAACCGTCATTCTTCAGTCTGTTCTCTCCATCGCTCGAAATTTTTCGCGGTTCAGGGTGCCAAATTTTCTATAACAAGAACAAGATTGTTTTGTTTAATTCTACTACAGTATTGTTTTCAAGGGGCTTGATTTTAGCGAGTTATCTGGAGATAATCAAAACAGAAAATATTGGTATCAAAAAGCACTGTCTACAGATGTCCCTCAACAAATGTACTGTGACGAGACCTGAGAGAAGCCGTTAATAATGTGGGTGGTGAAATAATTATTAGAGGGCATTTTTGTTAATGTGTACGGTCGAAAAGTGCAATTCACTTTACATACTTTATTAAAGAGATGTTTTAGTAGTGTCTGGTTCACACAGAGTTTAATGAACCCAAGTGTGGGACATAAACAGTCAATTCATCGCGATAACGACTTCTGCAAAGTGGTTCTCGGCCGGCCGGAAATACAGCTCTCAATGTCTATTTTCTGTCAAAATGTATGCCCAGTAGCATACCATCCAACGGAAATTACTGCTCCAATCGGTTGAGAGCAAAGATTATCAAAATCTGCGATCAGATACCCCGAGAGGGTTACCATCAAAATGCACCCAGGACATTTCCCCTTGGTATTTGAAGTCACTCATGTTACACAAATACGTTAACGCCTCTTTCAAACAACGCAATAATATTCCAGGTTTTTCCGGTTTCATATACTCTAATTTAGGGGATAGTAGCTTGGCAAAAAGAAAGGGATTGCGGGCAAAATGGAAGGATATCTACGGATGGTCTTGGTGCTGTCTCTATCAATTCTTTATCAGGTATGAAGCGAAGGTTTACATGAAATAAGCCAATGGAAATTCCATGCGTTGAGAAACCAATTATATGCCCATCTGAACTCCACTCTAAACAGCTCTTGTATCAGTACCAATTCTTTCGTTCTGCCATGGTTTCTCGGTGGGGGTTTCTTCTGCTAACAAGCGACTTGTTAAAGAGAACTCTGTCTTGTAAAACCTTTGCTTTCGTTGATCGTTATATCCAGTCAAAAAGGACTACATAAATTATTTCTTTGGCGAGTCAAATGTCTTATCGCTATCCTACACCATTTCGAATGAAGGGAGGGAAAACCATACTTGTTTATTAAAGTTTCCATTTAGACTTGAGGAATTCTTTGTCCCAGTTTTCAGTTTACTAATTACTCAATGCATCATCAGCTTTACTTTCGCTCATGCTATCACCGTTAACCAACCGGGATAAAAATGCAAGCATCATAGAAATGTAAGTTGCTTAATTTAAAATAGATAGCGAGCCAAAGTTTGCAAACCCCCCTTAAAAAGGCATTAAGAACGCCCCGAGCACGTTCTAAAGCAACGCTTGTTTGAGTTCTTGTCGGACTGCCTTTAGCTTTCTTTGTAATCTTAGCACATCAAGATGCCAATAAAAAAATGGAATGTAAATATTTTAATAAATGTGAAGAATTTCTAACTTTGAATGTATTGAAAACAAGCCTCCTTTGGTCGAATTGCCGCGAGAACGGAAACACCCGTGAAAACCATTTCGAAAATTTATACAGGGTTCAGCCAAATGTTTTCATTTCCCTGTTTCTCGACTTGACATTAGACCCTGCTCTGCACCTAAAGAGAAACATTTTCCAGCTATCCAATTTGCAGCCATACTTAAGTCGTTTAAGTTCAGTGTAAAGATAGCCTGTGTTGTCGGTCGTCTAAAAATTCGGGCATTTGTATTTCAATGCCAATTAATGTCTGATGCAGAAAACAATACTACAATACGCAGCTGTCCTCTTGCACATCTCATTTCAACTTTAATCTGGAAATAGCGACGAAATCTTTCCTGTATGAAATCTTTCATCGCCATGAAATGCGGTTTTCTGCTGTGCCAAGCCCAATGGACCAAGAGATTCTGACGTTTTCAAATCCAACACAGCGATAACGCGTGGGTGGCGTGGTATTTGAGAGACCTAAATTTGATCTTAATGTTTTAGAGTATTGTATCCTTTCCAAGATTTTAATTCTGCTCAGTTTATTGAATGGTTTACACTTGAAAGCAGTTAGAGCGCGTTGAGATTGACTTACGACTTAGACCTAACATCGCTCATTCAGCTCGCAGCTTGAAACAGAACGGTCTTTGACTGAAGTCATTTATTCGTCAATCACGACTCTACCATAATCAGAAAAAATGACCTCTGTCCTTCACTTTTAGCAGTTGTATACAGTACGTTGGTCAACCTCTGACTCCATGGCAGATAATTCGAAAAAAATGCTCCGAAGTTCATATGCTCGATTTCTGTTCAACAGCGCTTGAATTCTTTTTGTGAGACACCCAGTCATTATGCATGATTATCTTTTTTTCATGAACCGACCTGAAAATTAACCTTTCCAAAACGATAATTGATTGGCATGCATTGTTTGCGGCGGCCGTTATCGTCGGAATAGTCTGGCTTTTTCCGGTGACCGACAATTGATACAGATCGGCCACACCCCAAGAGGCTCTCGCCACCTATTGCGTCACTCACTACGCGCCTTTCGTTACCCGCTACTCGGCCATTACCCGATTCTCGTCACTCGCTACCCGTGACAGAGAGCTGCCGAAAACAGCCAGTCCACGAACAGTATTTCCTCACAGCTAATAACTTTGAATTACGACATTCAATTAAAAAACACAGGATGCGAAACT
>NC_090876.1:47349395-47371895 GCF_036669935.1 Montipora foliosa
TGTGTATAACAGCCAGAAGTCAGGCCACTAGGCCACTTGCACTAAGAGGTCACGTGACCATTGCTTCCTTTAAACAATGAGTTGGAATCTTGCTGATGCAAAAAATTGACAGAGCACATAAAAATTAGCTTACACACGAAATTTGAGAGGAAACGCATTTAAGGAAGATATTTTATGGCACTTTGATTTTTCAACAAAGCAGTATGATTTGTATTGGCCGCCATGTTGGAGGGCATACTCTTGCCCTCCAATACGGCGGCCAAAACTACTTTTTGCTTATATCTTGTTAAACGTTTAATAGTTACGCTCAGATGTGCTGTAAACGTTAGCACATAATTTTTTCAACACCCTCCTTGAAGTTTAAGTGCAAAGCTTGAGTTCAGAAAGAAGTAATTCATAATTTTAAAAATCACATTTCGGTCACGTGACCAGCGAGGAACTTACTCATTTTAAGAAAATGGTGCGGGTTTGAAAAACCAAATCACTATTATTATGTTTAAGATATGACCCACTAATCGTTTTTCGAAGGCAAAATCATATAGCTTTCATTTTCATGAAAACCATGTCACATGACCTCTTAGTGCAAATGGCCTCTTAGTGTGTACTTAACCAAGTGCAGGAGCTTTACTCAAAACTCAAACTCAAAACCCTCCATTCACGTTTCACGGTGTTTACATTAAGGACCCATTGTTTCTCCATCAAGGTGGTGCAAGGCCAAGATGATATCTGCAAGAACGTTGCATGTCCCCGTGGCCGTGTCTGTGTTCCTTACACAGAAGACAGCGGCAAAAGGTACACAAGGTGTGAATGTATAGGCACTTGTTACGAGGAAGAGCAGGCGCCTGTGTGCAGTTACTACGACTTTACATTTAACAACGCCTGTGAAATGCATAAGTTCGGCTGCGCGCATGGTCTGACTATGAGAGTGAAGAAACAAGGAAGGTGTGAACCGTCAGGTAATTATGAGTCTTGCCCCAAGCGACACAAAATTATAGGGGAAGTTTTTCAGCTTTTGAGATCAACTTCTTCTTCTTCTTCTTCTTCTTCTTCTTCTTCTTCTTCTTCTTCTTCTTCTCCTTCTTCTTCTTCTTTTTCTTCTTCTTCTTCTGCTTCTTCTTCTTCTTCTTCTAAATCTACCTCAGTCATTCTATAATAATAAAATTTGTCCGAACCTCGTATGTTTATGACAGCATTCTATTTTCTTAAATGGCCCAACACAGGCAAACACAGCTGCATCCAAATCCTTCAGTTTCCAACCCGCTACTTAGAGTGGATCATGATTGCTCGAGAGCAGTCGCTAGACCCAGCCTACTCACTGAACTTCTCAGCGCGCGCCGATGCTTTAACGGAAATGGAACGAAACGAAATCCTATCGGTAAGACTTTGAATCATTCAATTTTCACGAAAATTAACAATAGCTCAAAGAACAAATCAAGTAAAACTGTGCAATTAATGTACGAAAGAAACGAAACGAAAAGGAACTCGGCGTTCCACACCTTGTCGACGATTTTACTGCTATTTGATCATTTAGTCTATAATAATAATTTACTAAATAATCAAATGTACGTTGTATCCGCTCTTGCTCAAGATATTTACGTAATATATCAAACACGAGAAGGAGGGTTTCATCGGATATCCAAACACCGAGAAGCGAGTTGAAAAACGAGGCCGAAGGCGATTGGATATCTGATGAAACACTCTTTCGAGTGTTTGATATTGCTTCTCAAAGGAATCAGTATTTTAAGAGATATTTGGGATCAAAGTTGGCGAAATTGTATGCTAATTAAGACCTCATATCCAAACTTCCTTCACGGTAGTGATTTCTTTTGTTTTTGGCTCATGAATTATTAATGAGTTTGAGAATTCTTCATCAACAGCAGCATCATTGGCACCACCGCAACCTTCCTCCTCAGTATCATCGTCATCATCATCATCTTATATAACCCCTTACCAGTCTCTCACGAAATGTTCCAGATGAACTTTGTTAAGGACGGTGCCTTCTATTTCTATTGTTATTGCTCATCCGTTTTGCGCATCTCGAGATACTCGTGTTTCCTATCGGTAGTACTTACTAATGCAGGGATATTTTTTGCCCGGTTTAGAACTATGCGGAGAAAGTAGAACTTAGCAAGTGCTTTTGGTATCCAAAAAGAAAATCTTTCAGAGATAATTAAGCTTCAATTTGGAAAAAAATGGCATTAATATTTAAAGCTTTTAAAAAATATTGTTGATTAATTATCTTTGAAAAATGCGTGGTTACCCCCAATTTTCTTTTAAGATTTCATTAACATGTTGTTAAGATCTGCTTTTCCCGCATATTCATAAACCGCGAAAAAATACCTTTGAATTAGTAGACCTTTGTGGACACCGTCCTTAAAATCTGTATAACCATTAGTTCTATCCTTGGCTTTCATCCACGTGACGAGACGGCCATGTTAGTGTACAAAACAATAGAAAATGGTTCCACAAGTTTTTGCATAATAAGAGTCAAATTCCCAAAAGACATTTTACAGCATTGTTCTGTACCAACATGGCCGCCGTGACGTCAGACTCATGATGAAAACCCCCAATAGATAATCGCTTCAGCATACAGAACGTCTTAGTTAGAACGAAATTCATCATGTCAGGAGCTCATCTTCGATTCCAAGGGAAGCCTCTATCTCCATTTCCCGTTTCCGGGATAAATTTATTTTTAGGAACGGGTTTTTTCCGCGAAAAGTGTCATATTTCTCTTGACGCTGAGGTAGCCTTTTTTTATTGGCTTTTACAACAGTGGGCGTGCTGAATCTCCCAAGGGAGATTGACTTTTGCAACAGTGGGCGTGCTGAATCTCCCAAGGGAGATTGACTTTTGCAACAGTGAGCGTGCTGAATCTCCCAAGGGAGATTGACTTTTGCCACAGTGGGCGTGATGAATCTCCCAAGGAAGTTTGGCTTTTGGAACAGTGGGCGTGCTGAATTTCTCAAGGGAGATAACTGATAAATCTACTCGGGAAAGGTTGATCCTAGGCCCCTTGATGAGCTGCTGATCATGTTAATCTCGGCTGTGCGTTTGGTATTTTTGATCAAGTCAAAATGGCAGAGAACAGTTGTGATTTTAAATGCATTTTTTTCTCTTCTAGTGGGAATTCGAATATATTGACAAAAACTTGAATGGAACACTCGACAGGGACGAGATAGATCGACTCTATAAAGACGTGCTCGATTATGAGCCATGTATCTACGGCTTCCTGGAATCATGTGACCAGAATGGAGACGAGAGAATCACAAAGCGCGAATGGGATTCCAGTTTTCCACTGACACTAAGTAAATAATTTTAAATGCCTATTCACACTAAAGTGCAAAAAAGTGTAAAGGGATTCACACAAAAGAACTTTAGTCAAGATAGCGGCAGCAATAACGAACCCTTTTATTACGAAAAACAGTGTCATTTACTGTGGTGTATTTAACGTCCAAAAGCCTTGCCAAAGCATTAACTCAAAACCAAGCATGACCAACTAGACCCCAGGACACCTCATTTACCCGGGAAAGACGGCAAGTTTTCTCCCAAAAACTTTAAACTTTGGTCATTTCACCGACGTTATTGCTTTACTTAAACGTACTTGCCGAAGAGGTTTTCCCTGAGAGCTACAACGCTCATCAAGAGAGCTCGCTTACAAAGCAACAGAATTACAAATTCCCATAAATTATGTATTGGTCAGACGAGGCAGAGAACAAAAAATTTTTCGTCTCCGACGCCTTCGTATATCTTAAAAGTCCCTGGAAGTGCCACCATTCATTTAAGAATACATCAAGTGCGAGCAAAGACGGTGGGCTCGTCATTTTTGTTTTAGCAGTCGCTTTTCTAACGGCTGTTTATGCAAGACGTTCAAAACGCAACCCCAGTCGCAAGGCGAATGAAATCATCGTTCTTGTGACTACGTTGAATCTACATCTTTTATCCACACTTATTTTTTCTTTTCGCTGGCGTTTTGTGGTCAAGCGTGAACAGCTTTAATAAACCTTGGAAATAAAAAAAAAACTTTGTAAACAGATGGCACTGTTCAGTGAGCACGCGAATCGAAGGAATGAAGTTTTTTGAAGTTTAATGCGTGACGGGTCTTTCTCTCCTACAAAATGATTGATTTTCGTTTCTCGTTTTCCTCCTATTGCAGGTACAGCCCTTGAAACTAAGAAATGACGAGTCTTGGCATGCGACTTCCTGTCAGTGAACTCCTAAAGCTGTTATCGCCCGCACAAGACAAGTCATCTTCAGCAATTGTTGCAATTGATGCTCCTAATGCATGCCACAGGAGTGGAGTACTTTCGTTTTTGCACAACAAATAATTAAACAAAACTGAGTTGTTTCAACGTTTATTTCCTGCATTAAAGTCTATACAAAGACATAGAGAATGCGATTGCAAGTTGTGAAACTTTAAGATTTTCTTGGGGGATGGGGTGGGTGGGGTCGATCCGATGCTTCTCTTTCTTTTGTAGAACCATCCCCTCCCGTGAGTAAGCTTTTTACTGTGAGACAAACAGCAAGGACCATTTGTGCTCTCGAGATTCAGGTTTGACGTGCGATCCATTAGCGAACGAAAGCAACGACGAAAGTGACGGAAACGAGAACGTCATCTCAAAATATAAATTCGCGATATACAGATATTTTTCGTTTAAAAACATTGACGTCACATTTCCTTTGATATTGAAATTTACCTACCACGGAACAAAAGAAGTCATTTTTTCAACAGCCAGTTATTATAGGTTCTGGTTGGCATATTAATAACAATGGGTGACATCACAAGAAACATCACTATTGTAATCACTTAGGCCCGGTTCGGACGCCGATCTTTTCATTAGCCGAACCTAATTCCTTGAATTAAGTACATGAAAAGATCGGCGTCTGAATCAATTTGGAACGGCTCACCCGTTCTTCCCGCCTAGCTTAGCCGGGAATTTCGCCTTTGGAACGGCTTTGATTCAGACGCCGTACTTTTCATGTGCCGATCCTAATGCATAAATTATTACAATGTATTTCGCAAGCAGTTTACCTCAAAGAGCATGCGTACTGGAGCTTGAAAACGTAACTCGCTGAAAATGGCGACGTGGAGAGCTACTTATGCTTGTCAAAGTGGCATCAGCGAAGATGGTGTTGCATTTTGTTGTCGAGAAAACAAAAGCAGCAGCATGAGAAGGCTCAGGTCTGCATCTTTTTTCTTCGAATTACCGCTTTCTTCCACATGGCACGTAAAATAAACATGGATTTTGGGCGACGGATGTGTAGGTTAGCAGCATCCGCCATGTTTATTTACTACTCCTGAAAACTGCTGACCATTTTCACCGCTTTTACGGGAACTGTATTAGGAACGGCCAAAAGAACGGCGTCTGAATCAACAGGCGTACTTTTGTTAATTTGGGTCGGTCCAAATTTGAATTGAGTTCAGCTCATGAAAAGATCGGCGTCTGAACCGGGCCTTAGAGACTAATACAAGGGGGTGTGGTAGTTCCTCAAGAATGACACTGGTCGGAACGGCGCTTAATTTACAGGAGAAAATGAAAATTTATCTTTAAATGCTGACGCCCTTAATAAAACCCAGGGTTCGTGCTGGATTTTGTATATCAAATTCCAGGAGTATTAAAGGAGTTTTCAAGAACCAGAAATTGAGTTTTCAATGAGTGTTTGTAAGGAGATTTCTATGCCATAAACCGTGTTTCAGTGGTTTCTTTGCTGAAAAAGCCTACATTGATATTCTTTCCCACATACTGCAAGTTAAGTGCACGCACGGCATTTTACTTTTTGCATTAATCTTACCCCAACAGTCAATTTGCTCAAATTTTGAGATGTCTTGTCTTTAACTCAGCGTGATCTTCACTTTCTCTTGGCATGATGCAATCTCTACAACTTTCACCTAAGCAAAAATTCAAGGAGTTTTCAAGCAGTTTCCCACAAAACCTTTTTTCCAAGGGCTTTTCAAGCGCCCTTGAAGTCCAAAATTAATTCCAGGCCTTTTCAAGCACTTCAGAACACAGACTCAGCAGTTTTTATCCCATGCAGCGAACGCAGCGAACCCGGGAAAAGATTCATGATGTGTAAACGTACGACAGAGGTGAATCTTTGATTTTTTTTGTTTACTGTAACACCGTTACTATCATTTTAGTTATCGAATACTTCACTAACGCGGCTGTACAATGCGATCAGTCAAAGGTATAAATCGCAAAATAGTTACGATACAGCAAACGGTCTTTTCACGTTATGTCGTTGCCGCCATGATGGAGGACGAAAACAATAATTTCTCAGAGGCTTGTTTTGTTAGTCCACTAACTTTTGCACGTTTTGCCACCGTAATGTTTGCCTCTAGTGATTGGTGGTTAGCGGCAACGTCGTCCGTGTTGAAGCTCTTCTTGTTTTATCCTTCCATCTCGGTCAAGTTAGTGTTGATCATTTCTTTGGTTTCCTCATCTTTCGCCTCGTCCGCAAGCTTCAGCGCCTTCCGAAGAGCCTCCTTGGCTTTTAACGCATTTCCTTAAAAGGCACAACGCGAGAAGGCACTGTCAGCGAGTAAACAAAAATGGTGAAATTCATAAACGCCTTTAACAATGTTATTACAACAGTTACAATGTCCTTTTGGCTATATTGCTCACAATACAACCATCGGCTGATCACAAGACCTTAAAACTTATAAAGCAGAAAATCAAAAAATATCGTTGTTTGCTGAACACCTATTAGAAAATTTTACGAATGGTTGAACTTTTAAGCAAGTAAAAATTAGCGATAGGAAAGAACGACGTCTCAATGACCTCGTGACACCATTTTCAAGTTCAAATGCATTAAGATAAACCGTCAGAAAATCCGCTCAAGATTAAAAACGTCGTTCTTTCCCAACGCTAATTTTCACTTGTTTATATTTTACGAAGCCTTTGTTCATAAAGATTCAAATTGCGTGGTTTAAAGAGGCCTGACCGGGCATTTGGAGGGAATAACTCAGTTACTCTACAACGTCTTCGAATTAACACACTTCGTGGATGATAATTACTCCTCCAGAAGAATGCGAGTGATTATCATGCAAGTGTTCCTTCAAATTGTTGCATTTTCTATATGCAAACTAATGGGTCTGGCCGGCCAGTTCTGCCAAGAGGAAAGCGCCCTTAGATCAAGACCTGTGCTCGACAATGCAACTGTCTGCGTCGTATATATCTTGAAACGATTTGTGTTTCTTGGAAATCTTAAAACTGAACCGGCGAGAAACAGTTCGCACAGAATCAAAGAAAGACTCCGGCCCTTTCAGCGAAATGTTGGCTGCGAAAGAAACCTTTTTTTCTTCAAGGAAAAGAGCGCATTCAGTCTGAACCAATCCATGACGAACTGAATTTGCAACAAAGGCGTTTACCTAACTGAACCGCGAACACCTACACAACTGACAAAATCAACGTTTAAATAGAATACCTTCCAGATTAAGAATGGTTCCAAGATTCGCCATAAAGCGAGACAAATGAGAACTCTGAGTAATTTCCGCGATGCGGACGGCTTCTTTAGCCATCTCCTCCGCAAGTTCATATTTTCCACTTTCCGCATAGGCCTTCGCAAGGTTATTGAGAATTACTGTCGTCTGGAACGAAGAACAATGAAATATACCTTAGAGCGAGTTTCAATCGAGTATCGTAAAACCAAAACCAAAGTAATTACTTTGGCCAATCAAAAAGTACGGAGACAATCCGGTAAACCTATCAAACCTCGAGGTAATTACACGTAGCAGACACAAAGCGCCGGAAAGTGTGCACGCGCACTCTTCTGAACGGCTGAAAAAGGGGCGAGAGAACTTTGAACCAATCACTGAGTGAAGTAATGCAAAACCAAAGTAATTCGCTAATTACTTTCGACACTCAATCCAAAACCACTCTATTGAATGGTTTAACATTTACTACGCGCGGATATTTTGGCAGTTGCGTAGCATACGAACGAGTCACTTTATTTGAGTACAAACACATTTCTATAAGAATCAGAACCACAGCATGTTATGAAGTTGAGATCTCGAATAATTTCACATAAGTGTTTCAGAGTATCGACACTAATTCTGTGATTCGCATCTATAGTGATTGGATAAAAGAAATCCCGAGTCGTGTTCTTTTCCAATCAGAGGCATACATTTGCTTTTCTTCGCGATTGCCTCATTTCATTTCCTACGCTTTCTGTCATTGGCCAAAGGAATGATTTTAGATTGTTCGCTATCACGGTTCTGGTGGTAAAAACATTAGTAACGGCAACTAAAACCCGACACCACTGCATACTTAAAAAGCAAACACTATTCTCGGTTTTCACATGACGTCATGGAAGGCCGCCATATTGGTGTCCCCAAACAAAGAAACGGAGGCCATGTTGGTGTCCCGACCCAATCCTCCGGGAACTGAGCTCTATTATTAGAGAGATTTAGAATCACGTTTACGGGAAACGCGAACGGCAAGTGACCACGTGACCGTAATTTTCCCGCCATTTTTCGCGTTTGCCGACTGCCGCTTGCCGTTTCTACGTGAAAGTTGGCATTTTCGCGTTTGCCGGATACGAGGAATTTTTTTCTCGTTTTTCTTCTACATAACAAGCTGCATGCGGAAAAAAAGAACCACAAAACCATAGTCCGGTCAGTCAAAGCATGGAGAAGAAAATTTCATGGTTGTAGCCTGATTGTCATGACTGACACCTTACTGCAATTTCTTCATGAACTCACGTTGACTCACAAAACAGCTTCATCGAAACTCGCAAAATTTAACAGGAAAGGATTTTCATTTTACATTTTATATAGCGTCTTTTTCTACAAACAATGTTTAAATTGACTCCGAGTTTTTGTTTTTGTTTGTTGTTAACTAAATACTCGAGATTAACAGAGTCCAATTTCAAGTCGCCGTGAATCACGCGAAGCTAAAGTCACAAGCTTCACGCCACTTTACGTGAAACGTGAAACGTGAAACGTGAGACGGAAAGCCGACGTTTCGTTGAAACAGTTTCACTTCCGTTGACGTTTCGTTGAAAAACATGGCTGTTGATCACGTGAGTGTAAACCAACAATATCGTTTTCAAAATAAAACTAAAACGGCTCTAATGATGAAGAAAATACACTAGTGTCGCCACTTATCTTTACTTCAAACCTGCTCATGTTCTTGCCCTAACACCTCTTTAGAGACTTTCAAAGCCCTGGACAGCAAGGTCGCGGCTTCAACTGGTTTGTCTTGTGACAGAAGGTATGTCCCCCACGCTTCAAGGCAGACTCCCAACAGCGCTTTGCTAAAAACAAAACCATTTAGACCCCTGCAATCAAACTGAGAACTATGCAACAGAATGAGCGCTAAACAGGGATCTAAGACAAAGACGACGTTGGCCAGGGGCCGGCTGCTCGAAGTGTAGTTAGAGCTAACCCTTGGTTAAGAGGAATCAAAACCTATAGGTTTCCATGGTATTTAACGCTGGTTAGCGCTAACCATGCTTCGAGCAACCCCGGGAGCCCGTCTCTCGAAAGTCCCGAAAACGTTTCGGGCCCGAAAAGCCATTTGTGAAACTGCCAACCGCTTGTTTTGAAAAGCAGATCTTTTAACATGTTTTCAAGCTAACTAAAAGAAACATGTCCGTGAAGTTTGACGACTTAAATCCTGTCCGTTCTTGAGATACAAAGGGAATTGAGGCACCCGAAATAGGCCCAAAAGTTTCGGGACTTTCGAGAAACGGGCCCAAGAACGCCAAAAAACATATATTGGTCCACTGAGGGAAAAAAACGTTTTGGTACGCTCTGCAAGGGAGGTTTACATTTTGGTACATTTCTTGGCCGTTATCTTCAAAACGACGATGAAAAATGGGCAAATTTGAAGTTATGTGAAGGACGTGAGAGTCGGACGATAAATTTCAATTTTCACTTTATTAAACTTCCCCGCTGTTTTATACCACGCCGTTTCAGGTGTGACATGAGACACTTTGAAAAACCATTGAGCCGTTTAAAGTACTTCACGATTGTCCCATCTCGTTTTCCGCGTGGTAGATCTTAAAGCCCTTGATGAAGAAACAACCGCACCATACAAATGGTAATATTGATGAAAACGTCTAACCTGTTGTCCGTTGCCGCATCTGAAGATTCACTGACCTTCTTTTGCGCTGTTTCAGTTGTCCACTGAAATCCTTGACCTGCAAGGTCGTGTCTGCAAGGAATTAACATTGTCAAAGGAAAAAAGAGGCCTATAAAGTTACGAGAAAAAAAAGCATTTGTTCCACGGACGAGCTAGTGAGATGAAAGGGTTTTTTTCTTGAGATAAAAGCACAAACTGCTTCGCATTCCAGTTTTGATAAAAACTGTGCATTGCAAAGCTGTTTCTTTACATTGTACGTCTTCTGAGGGACAATCACAGCTGCCTTAGCAAGTTTTCCAAAGGGTGGGCAATTGTGGCGAGAACGAAAAAGAACCAGTCAGTAGAATTTGTAGCAAGCATCAGAAATTGAAATTACTGTTCTTTGATGCATGTGAGCGCCACCACAGGAAAGCAGCACAAGATCAGCCGCGGAACAAATTTCCATCGCTTGAGCTCTTAAGGTTCCAAACGCACCATGCGCTATCGAAAACGTTCTACCTTCACAGTTAACAATTTCAATACCAGTTTCAGGACTCAGGCCTTACTTGTCTTGATGAGCACATGCTATGGAGAGCTTCAGCGAAACTTCAATCACACTTTCATCATCCTTGGCGAAAAAAAAAAGTAGTAGCGTTACGTACTATTTAACAATTATTCCATGAGCGCGCGTTGGATATGAGATGGCTATAACCACTCTCATATCCAACAAGCGCGAATGGAATAATTGTTTTATTAAATTCCCTAAACTCCAAAAGTTTAGAAGTACGAAATACGAGCGAAAAAAGCGAGAGAATCCTAGCGAAATCGAGAAAAAGTTGATGAAGATGTGATGTTGTGTAATACCTCGTGGTCAGGCAGACGCAGGCTCGTCACAAAAACATTTCTTACCTTTTCGCGTATCTCTAAGCTTCGAAAGTGATCCAAACTTTCCACAAAAACGTTTTTCTTTTGCTTTATACCGAAAGAAATTTCGCTTTCTGGCGTAAACGTTTTTAGTTTAGCAACGCTAAGCGCAGTCATTTACCATATAAGGTCAAACTGAGGTATATGAGCTGATAAACGAGATTGAGTGAACCAATCAGAGCACGAGAATTGCATTATCCGAGGTTGAGAATTTAATAAATGCATTTATTAAATTTTCAACCTCGGATAATGCATTTCGCGTGCTCTGATTGGTTCACTCAATCTCGGTTATCAGCTCATATACCTTGGTTTGACCTTATATGGTAAATGATTGCGTTAAGCGTTGCTAAACTAAAAATGTTTTCGCCGGAATGCGAAATTACTCTTTGAATAAAGCCAAAAAGGAGAAAAAAAAACTTTTTTGGGGGAAAGTTTGGATCAATTCCGACGTTTAGAAGTACGCGAAAAGGCAAGAAATGTTTTGCGATGAGCCTGCGTCTGTCTGACAACAAGGTATTACACAACATCGCATCAGTTCTCATCAAGTTTTTTTCGATTTCGCTCGTATTTGCTCGCTTTTTCCGCTCGTATTTCGTACTTCCAAATTTTTGGAGTTGAAGGAATTTAATAAAACAATTATTCCATTCGCGCTTGTTGGATATGAGACTGGTTATAGCCAACTCGGCGCTACGCGCCTCGTTGGCTATTTACCATCTCATATCCAACGCGCGCTTATGGAATAATTGTTAAGTAACTCTACTACCCGAGTTCGACGTCCGACGTCCGTACGGTAAGTTAAGGAGCAAGTTTTTTCTATTGATTTATGGAAAAAAAGGATATCCGTAACTAACAGTACGGACCGAGAAAACGACGTTAGTATGATATTAATTATATCACTGAGGTGATAAGGCGCGCGGGAAAGGGAATTAGTTGAAGCTAAGCGGAAGGTTCAACTGTCCTAGAGGAAATCAATAAATCTGAAAGCAAATAAATATTTTTGGTTTTAAAATAGTTGCTTGCAAGTTTCAAACAGTTTCACGAGTTTATTCACATAAACAACATGAAAAACTTGCTAGAAAATGTTGCATCAAAATTTCAAATTTAGCGGACCTTATTGTAGAATAGGTCGCACTAAATTACCCAATCATAGGCTCCCACGTACAGTACTATCTGGGAAATAGAGATATAGAGATTATAGAGATAATAATCAACCCTAAAAGATACCTTGATAGCAGAAAAAAATTGTGTTCAATTAATGTTTTAACCTGGACATCATAAGAATGAAGAAGACCCCCCGAGAGTGACAAAGACGCATTAAAGAAGCCGTATCAATATTGCAATAGATAGAAAGTCCCCCAGGATTGTCATTTTCTATCACTGGGAGCTATTTCAAATTTTCTACCTATTATTAAGAAGAAAAGACAAAGCTCTCCAGTTCTTTTATTACCTTGGGTGTCTCTGTTGACAAAAGCTCTCGCAGAAGCAAGCGGAAATAGTTCTCTGCCTGACGTGAGAAAAACAACATAAATTATTTGCTATAACCAACATACATGTATCAGTGACATAAACTATTGTTGTTAAAAATGTCAAGCTTAACCAAAACAATTGGGTGCAGAAGAGCAGTTTGTTTTAGTGGATGGCAAAATAGACCTTATTCATAAATGGCAGTTGTTTTATTACTGACTTTTGCTAAAATGCAAATTAGCCTACCAAGCCTCATTTTAGCGCAATAATTCTTTCCAATTCACTGTATGGTATCGAGACTTGGTAGGTTAATTTGCACTTGAACAAGAGAATTATAAAATTTACCGCCATTTATGAATAATATACAGCTGTAAATCATTCCTATTTAATAAATAATAATTATTATTGTGACAATAACTCCTTTGATTGTCAATACTTTAACCTCACTAATATAATTTTACCTCACTCCATTTTTGAAGCTCAAAAGAAAGATTTGCCAACTGCAAATAGAAAATACAGTGTGAAAAAGTGGCCAATGAGCTGTGCGTTAATACCACACAACTCTTATTAACAGATATATTTTATGCTTTACCTGTTTTTGGCATAATTCACTTTACCTGGTCCAAAACATATCTCAGATACTTTTGCATTTTGGTTTTGACTTTTTCATCTTGATCACTCTCCTCAGAAGGATTGTTCTTGGTCTTTTCAAAGAAGTCATGTAGCAATTTTAGAGCTTCTTTCAATAATGTAATTGACTGCTCCTTGTTTCCATCAATCTCTTTTTTCTATAACAAAGAGAACAAAGTGTAAAGTGAAAAAAACAAAACAAAACGTTAGGTTTACAGGTAACCTACACTTTCTTTAAAGGATTTTTAGCCAATTTACTTTAAATATATTTCTGACTTTTTTTTAACATTACAATATCTTGGTCGGTACGTGCTATTGTTGTTTTGTTGTTTACTCTGATTTATGCTCAGTCTGCCCTCATTATCTGTGTTTCAAATCCAGTTTAGTTTTCCCCTTGTCTGTCATGTCATTTTCCACTGTCTAACGGGGTAGTGGTCATCCCACCTCTGCATGATGAGTTACGAAGTTTGAATCCTACTTGGGGTACTGTCTCAAACAAGTCTCTCTACTACGCAAAGAAATCTTACGCATGTGCAGGAAATTCATGACATTCCCCCCCCCCCCCCCAAAAAAAAAAAAAAAAAAAAAATTAGAGTCAGAGCTGAATCCTGTACTTTGCACCTTCAAACAAAGTAATAAAAGCTTACTGCTTGTGGGGCCATGTTTCACGACTGACTCTACCAACCAAAGAACACTTGCCAAAAAATTGCGGATTTGGGAATACATCCTATACATATGCTGTATGTTTGTGAGCCTATTTTTCTGCCGATTATTTATGGCATGCATTTATATATAAAATGAAAAAAACAAACATAGAAATAAAAGAAATAGCATCTTTCATTAAGGCCAGAGAAAATGAAGCAAGCAAAATATTTATTATAAATATCCCTTGATTTCCAAAGCAGGGAAAAAAAAAAGTAATTTAGCAGGTTGTACTGTAGAATACATTCTGCTGAAAAGGCCAGTCATAGTGGGCATACATGTACAAATAAACTTGGCTCCCTTAAAAATTCTGTACCTTTGCCATCTTCAACTTGTACTCAAGTTCTGGAGGTTTGTTTTTGCTATTCATCATTTTGTTGTATTCTGTAGCAATGAACACACATACTCCTCCAATTCCTAGAGAAATTTAAACAAGCGAATATTTCGTGCAAATTGAGAAGTATGGTTATGGAATGATCAGTGGTGTCAGTGACCTCCAAACTCTGGTAACAACCACATTTGAGTAATGTTTTAAAGATGATTAGCTATGTTAATAGGGACTGAAAGCATGGACGACAACGACAGCGGTGACAAGAACGTTATCTAAAAATATTATTTCTTGTCATTGTAGTAATTTCGTGATTATTCCAAGTCGTTCGGCAAGAAAAGTGTTATCGCCATTGCACAAATGAAGTGGTATGAACGGTGTGGATTTTTGTAGAGAAAATCGCAAATTCATCATAAGGTACTTGCATCATCTTCAATTCACGTCATTGTCAGGACAAGAATGGCTAGAAAATGTACCAAAATGTAAAACATACATGTGGGGCGTCCAGAGCCTTTGTAGCCTCTCATAGCCATTGTTGTCATCCTTGCTTAACTTAATCTCCCTAATATTATTAAGGTTAACTACAGATGGGTAGTCAATTCTACCACTCAATTCTAAACCCAGATGGGTTTAGAATATTTATACCAACAACTGACAAACTTTCTGTTGGCTCTGAGTATGACTTCAACTTAGGTCACAAACAATGGTCGTTTGCAATGAGCCCGCTCCATTGAGCTAAAAAAGGTGAATATCATATCATATCTTTATTTACCCTCGGATTTAAGAGTAGCTTGTAGTAGCTAATATCTGAGAGCAGTAATCCTCCCAACCATGATGTACAAAGGACAGACTGCAACACCACAAACCCCATGCCCTGCTCTTTGCGAATAGTGTATGGGTTCTTTTACGTCGCACAGGGTTATGAACATTGAAGGGCTGTGAGAAGGGGGCCAAAGTTTATCGTCCTTATCTGAGAAGACTAAAGAGTCTAACCACTTAAAGATGTCATTACAAAGGCAGCACTTTCTCCTCAGTTATCTACAGACCCTGAAAGTTGGTCTGGCTAGAATTTTGACTCCACGACCTCCCGCACAGTAGTCCCATGCTCAACCAACTGAGCCAACTGGTCAGTGGTTTTAATCACCTGCCATTTACTTATTTTGAAGTCACTGCATGAGAGATACTTCTATTGTATTTTGTCTCAATTTTTAAAAAAATGCAACAAATCCTAACCAAGGTTACAGGGTATTCAGCACTTATCCTAGCCTTTGCTCCAAAGCTAGGATCACTCGAAAGTGGCACCTCTTCGTCCACCTCCACCCACCCCTCCCCACAGTCTTTCACGTCCTCGGTACTATACCCAGGACGTTACAAGTCGATAATTTCGA
Source organism: Montipora foliosa (assembly GCF_036669935.1). Lineage (NCBI taxonomy): Eukaryota > Metazoa > Cnidaria > Anthozoa > Scleractinia > Acroporidae > Montipora > Montipora foliosa. Next base: position 47,364,893 of record NC_090876.1, read on the forward strand.
TAGTCGATAAAAGTCGATCATTGTCGATCAAATTCGATACTAATCAATCGACAAATATCGGATGTCGATAAAAGTCGATCACACAATTTTTTGTGATTATCAACTTTGATCGATTTCAATCGACATGTATCGGAAATACAAAAAAACAGGTTTATGGCGGGAGACGAGAGGCTACAGTTGCCAAGAACAGTTTAATGAAGCAGGATTGGCTATGTCAAGACTTTATTTTACCGATTTACATTTATTTATTGATTTACAGTTTTTAATTAAACTTTATTGCCATACGGATTTACTTTAATGCTGTTTACATTTTCGTGGGCGATTGAAAAATGTGTCAGCATTTTTGTCGATAAAATCGATATTCAGTTGAAAATCTTGTGATTATCGACTTTTATCGACAAATTAAACTTGTCGATTGACAATTATCGACAAATATCGAGTATTATCGACTTATCGACTACGTTTTCGATGATCGACTTTGATCGACTTGTAACGTCCTGCTATACCCAAGGATTCGTGGCCAGGCAGATCGAAGCAGTGTTGGACTTCTTACCAAGTATGATTATCGCCCATAACTCATCTGGGATCGATTTCCTTATCCTTTTAATACTGCTCTGTTGCGAGAAGCTACAACTCTGCAGAACTGCTGGAAAGCGCTGTCTCGCCGCGATATGTGCATCACATCGCGGAGTGGAAGAACGAAACACACCACCATCAAACGTCCCAGGCATACATCTTTCCCCGCACGTTGAGAAATTTCTTGCCGTCAAAATGCACCTTGCATAGCAGTTTAAAATCTTCCAGTGCCTATTCAATCGATGCATAACAAAATCTGTTCGTTCAGTTGGTGGAGAGGATCCAGTCCGCCATCTTAGCTTGGTTACAAAGGCAAAGACGAGGTTACACAGCGAAAAAATTGAGAGCGCGGGAATTTCGTTCACAATAACAAAATATTGTGTAAAGCATTATTTTCTCTGGTCTCCATAGATCTTTCTACACTTTTAAATTAGAGAGTATTAAGGATGATAGGATGGAAGAATACAAGGAACGCTTTGGAAAGGTTGGAGGGGCTGCTAACTTGTAAAGTTTGGTAAGCTATATTTTCATAATTTCGCTCAACATTGTGTATTTTGTAGTTTTAGTTTTAGTGCCAGCCATACGCTTTATATGCTTTTCATGATTGTTTTTTTTAACTTAGTGATAGCCTGATATCCGATCCTTGTTCACTGGAGAGGTGTGATCACATATTTTGTCGGTATGTAAGCTACGTGAAAAAAGAGTAGCACTTGTCATTATAAAATTAAGCTTAAATTATTTAGTCAGTCAATCCATTCGATATATGCAGTTTGTGAGGTATTTCATGAGTCAGCTGGCAGTTTTTTATCCAGTTAGTCAATCAAGCAAGCATGCCGGGGAAAGTTACTCGGGCAGTTGATCAGTTCACCTTTTTGCTCAGTTCTCTATTTGTCAAACTTCAGTGATTGCCAATTTGTCATGTGTTTTTCGATTGGATGGACGGCGAGTTAATTGAGTCATCCTTTGTCAGTCTGAGAGTGAATTGAGGAATGTGGGTTGTTAGTGCTTCCGTTAGTGGAACCATGGTAATCGACATGAATACATGGACAAATAAATGAAATGAAAACAGTTCACTGATTCTATGGGGATTAAAAATGCTAAGCTTGGCATTAATCTCTTGAGAAGCTAACCCCTTTATCAGTCAGTCAGATGATATGTAAGTTAGTCCATCAAACAGCCAGGCAAAATAAGTGAAACAGTCACAGGGATTTGTGTAAGGGTGAGAGCATTCCTCTTTCGTCAAAATGTCCCAACTTTGACTCCCAGACTTGGCGTCATGTGCTTGCTGATTTTGTTGGTCTCATTTGGTTAGTTTGCTTCAAGAGGTCTCTCCCCTGCTACTCTGGTTTTCTCTCTCTTAAAAAAACACAAAAATTTGGTTTCATCTGATTCAATTTGACTAGATTTGCAGTATCCCTAGGTTTTACTCAGGGCTATACAGGGCTGAGACATCACATGTAATTTTTTGATTAATTTTGTATTGTTCCTCCCATCAGTCTGAGTCAATTTATCATTAATTTCAATGTATCAAGTAATACATTACTGATAGTGAGTCTTTCAGACGGTCATTTGGACAATCATTCTGTCAATCAGTTCTTCTGCAGGCCAATCAGTGTCAATCAGGGTTAGTCGCCAACCTAAGGTCATTTCTAATGTTTGCTTGTTGCAGTGGTTGCATAGAGAAGCTGGTGGGAGTTGACTCTAAATGCCCGGAATGTGGAACCTTTGCCTGGGTGAAGGACATGAAGACGAATAGGCAGCTTGCCAACACTGTTGCTATGTGTGCCAAGATGAGAATGCTACTTGGATCAGATGATGATATAAATAGTGATGATGATAACGATGATGATGAACTGAGAATTAATGACATTAGTCCCACGGATACCAGAGGTATTGCTTCCATAAAAAAAAATCAATCAATGTCATGTTCAATCCAAATTCAAGCCAAGATCAATTCAATTCAATTCAATTCAAGCCAAAGACCCTGGAGATTACAAAACCTTTTCAGCAAAGACACCTATAAAAAATCTGGCCATCCTTAACCCATCGATCTCTGAACCACACACCATTGATGAGTAAAATAGTCTGGTGTTAAACGGAGTAAAATCCATTCAGTCTCACTTGCAGGGAGGGGTCAGTGGGATAATAGGTTTTTGAGTGGATGTAGAGGTTGTTAACCCATTGACTCCTGAACCACCCCTCCCCCCCATTGACTTGTAAAATCGTCTGGCATTAGATATAGTAAAATTTATCAAGTCTCACTCCCAGGGGTCAATGGGTGAAATAGACCTTTTTGCAGGTATGCTGGCCATTTTGATTTAGACTATTGTTTCGAAAGACGTCATGGGATGCTCACGGGGCAAATTAATACACGTATGTATATAATTAAGTTAATGGTCACGAGTTCGCTATTAATAGCCTGTTTACTTGAGACTGTTGTTGTTCAGAAGTTTCGGATTTAAGCAAGCAAGCTCAAGTTTGAATGAAATGTTCTAGTTCCAGTTGTCCAAACAGACAAACAAGTCAGCTACTTCTTTACGTCCAAAACAAGTGCAGATGATTGCTATTTATATCCACTCGAGAAAAAAATTTGAGTTTCTTTACTGAACAAAAGCAACAGTGATTTAACCAAATGTTAAGCTTTAATTTGTTTAATTCACTTGTGCTTTTGAGGTTTCTACCACTTGAAAATAAGAATCCACTTACCGGGTAGGTATTATAAAAACACGCATCCATGAATAAAAAACAACCGGTTTCTCCACAGAAAGAACTTTTTCCACAAAGTTTGAGCTACTCCTTCCTCTCATGAATGGAAAAACGTTCTGTGACCTTTTTTGGTGAACTGCAAGATGCCTTGGTAAAAATGTGAAAGCGCTCGACATGTTGAATCATCATTGTTTTTCAACCTCCCGCTACGCTGGGTGCCATGGAAGTCGATCCGAGTTTTAAGCTTTTCATGGGAAAAAATCTTTTGCTCTTCCTCTTATCACTCAAAAATTCATCTTCTGGAGTATCTATGTCTTGATCCTTTATGGCATTTTAGCAAATGCAACACGAATACCCCCGGTAGTTGAAAAGACAAACTTCGAAGAAGACCAAGTTGTTTTGCTGAAAATGAAGAATTCAAGTGAACGTGGAAGCGGTTCGTTGAACAGCCAATCAGGAGCGAGTATTTTTGGTGCTTGACGAGTCTTGAGCGAGTAATTTTGCTCTCTTCACAAGCAAACTTAAGAAAAAATGCCTTGACCAATCAGCATTCAGTAATTTTGCCCTCTATGTTGTTAGTCTCGAAAACAACCAACAAAAACAAAACTAACATCCTTAAAATAAGGATGATGACATTCTCAAATGTTATGTAACTTTACAGCTCTTTGAAAAAAGGAGGGAGTAGAAAATGACCAAAAAATGTTTGCTGCAGATGGATGTCTTATTTTAACATTCTTTCTCCCTTCCTTGCAGGAGTGGTTTGGGAGGAAACACAGCACAGATTTGAACCAGAAGCTGATTCATATCAGTTCTCATCGCCAGACATTATTACAATGACTGATTCATCGAATAAGTGTGCTGCTGCCATCCAAGAAGTATCACGCAACCACAAGAAAGCATTCAAGGACCAAAGATGCAGAACGAAGAGCCGAGCTTCAGTCAAGGAGCAACAAGAGACAGATGAACCTTCTTTATCTAATTGCTATGATATACTAGGAGGAACAAGCCAGTCGGGAAAAGATGTGAAGAAAGTTCTCTCTTGCCAAGATGGAAAGCTGGTGAGCAGTAAAGAGGACATTTTAGGAAAAGGTAATGCTTTGGATTCAGGACATCCAAAATTGTCCAGAAGATTGCCAGTCAAAGAAAAGTGCTTTGGGGGGCAAATCGCAAAGGCAACAAGAGGAAAGAAGAAATTGGCCGTCTCTGAAATGCCAGTTTCAAACTGCGATGATCAAGAAGTTGAGAATGCAGAACAGAATGATCATTGGATGGAAGAGGATGTCAACCATTTACACTTTGGGGAGCAAAGCAAGGATGAATATGATGTGGAATCCGAAAAAGAAAATCTGAGTGAGACATTCTTCACCAGAGTTAAATCAAGGGAGGATCAATGTGGAGGTAGCATGGCTTTTTTGTAATTATTGTATGCAAATGAACAGTCCAGCATAAACTTGAAAAAACTCTTCAAAAAACTGGTGCCAGGTAATTATAAATCACTATCCAAGGAAAAAGCTGTGCCAAAACCAAGTTGAGTTAATTCCATCAGTCAGATTGATAGTAGTTGTAGTATAATAAAGTAAAATAGTAAGATTCCATGAGGTGCAGAGCACCGAGTTGGCTATAACAAACATCAACAAGCATTGAATGGAATGATCGTCCTGTTAAATTTCTTTAATCTCTGAAGTTGTTTCATCATTTTACAAAACACCTACAGCTGTACATGTATCACAATCAATTCCCAGATAAGGTCACGGTATAATTATGAGCCCATTGTGCAGATTGAGAAAGCCAATCTAAATTCTAGAAATGTAATATCTGAGATTGAAAATTAATAAATAGTGGTACCATATCAGTGATAATCGTGCAATTGACCACCATGAATTTTTGTCCAATGCTTTAGAGGCAATACAGGAACTGATATGAGCTCTGCCTTCATTTCAGGCATGGGCCCATGAGTGACTTTTATTCCCTTCTACATGTATAACAAATCATACGGCCTGAGATTATTTGGGTGGCTCTTTAATTAATTAAATTAATATTGGTTTCCTTCTTATTTATCTTGTCCCCTGTGTTGAAGAAACCTTTGGGGAGAATGAAGACCTCGGAAGCATTTGCACAACCAGAGCACAGAAAAGAAAGCTGCAACAAGTGCAAATGCAGCTCTCGGCAAAGGAATTACCTCAGAAGGAGTTACGAGAATCTAGTAACTCTATGACTGGCCAGAGACCTACATGTATGAAAGATAAAAAGAAGAAAGCAAAGGAGAATAGCAGTGAGACACCTGTCAAACAAGGTACACTGCAGCATGAGCAAGTGAACAGTTTGCAGGGAAGTGCAAAACAAAATTAATGTCATTATCATTAACAATTCAGTGGCAAAAGTAAACTTTTTTGCTTTTTTGTTGGTTGTTTTTATTAAATTAATGCAAATGTCTTGCACAATGTGAATGCTACAATGTACAATGATATTAATTTATTGTTGAACCATGTTCAACTAGACCACTTCCCTGCTAGTAGAGGTGTCTCTCCTTTTTGTGTTGTAGGGGAAAAGAGACCTTTTCCATGGATCGTAACTCACTTTGATCCAAACGCCGTCCCCAACCTTGGACGGCACTCTTCAAACCACATGCCCCGTGATATGTTTTCTGATTGTGACTTGAGCCTGCTGTGTCCCGCGCATCCTTTACAGTAATTCTGCTGTTGTTAAGTGCGCCCACACAACATGAAGTATCACCTGAGAATTCGGTTGCTAAGTACCGGAGTGCATGCTCAGCACAGTGAGTTTCACCCCATAGCAGAAGTCTCTATTCCTGTGCTCGTCAACCCAGTGAACGCAAAAGAAAAGAGACCTCTGCTTGCAGATGTCAAAATGACGTCTTCAATTCCCACGGCCTGCTCCCGTCTGACCTTGTAGCTCAGTCAGTAGAGCAGCGGTGAACCCACCCCGAAGGTTGTGGGTTCAATTCCCACCCTGGTCAGAGTTTTTCTCTGACCTTGTGTGGGCCCATTTCCATTAGTAGGGCTAACACTCACATGATTTGTAAGTAAAAACATGGTTAGAAAATAGCACTTCACACTACCTTCTCATGGTTAATTCATTTGAAAACATGGTTTCCAGTACCTTTAAGTGCATTTTGCTTAATCTCAACCCTGCATCTTCCTTCCTTTCACAGTTTTCTCAGTTTGCAAGTGATTGTCATTATAGTGTATGTGTGTGTTTTAGATTTGACTTGTTTATCTCTTTTCTTATTCATTAACTTACAGGGATGAGCAAAAGAACAACTGCGGTACAGAATTTCTGCAGTCCACAGACTTCCACATCTAGTTTTTCTGGTATCAAGAGAAATATTCGTGGAGAGACCCCGCTGCATGTTGCAGCCATTAAGGTATGCAGGGTTCTCCTTATCAGGCGGTAACTGGTAAAATTTACTGCTTGTGAGAGCACTTATTACTGCCTGCAAATGCTCAGAAGTCGCTTATCCTTTGCACAACGTCCAACATTAACCAATAATTGCTTTACTGGTTTGAAAAGATGCCATACCTGTTGCGCTGAAAACTAGGGAGAACCGTGGGTATTACACTAAAATGTATAATTATAAAACATAATACCAATAAAGGTGTAGCAAAACAATGGAGCCACCCCTGAAGACTAACTTATACGCTATTCAAGATTGTTATGTTAACCCTTTAAGCCCCGAGGGGTTCCCCATTGATGAGTAAAA
>NC_090876.1:47386895-47396895 GCF_036669935.1 Montipora foliosa
TACTCACAAATAGATTCCATTGGTGTTAGTGGTGATTCCAATGGTTCTATTGGTGAAAGCGAACATGTTTTGTGTGGTTGGCTCATAGAACAAGCAATGTCCATAATAATTATTAGTGTGTTTCTACTTGGTGTAAAAGCAAACTTGTTGTGCACCAATACAGCCATTGGAATGACATCATTTTCTTTTGGTACCAATCCTGCCATTGGTGCCAATGGACCATCTGTTTGACAAACAAATCATATCCGTTTGTGTATATTGGACATGTATGGAGATGAAAGCACTTGCCTCACATCAATGTGGCCCGGGTTCTATTCCCTATTCTGGTTCTCTATTCTGCTCTGAGAGGTTTTTCTCTGCGAACTCAGGTTTTTCTTTCTCCTCAAAAACCAACCTTTGATTTCATAAAGTATTATTAATTTGATTTGATTTATTAACTTTTAGCACGAAGCCAGTAACCATGGCTACCTATCCATTGTTGAACTGCTGTTGGATCATGGTGCTATGATTGACACCCCAGGAGGGTTTGATCATGACACACCCTTGCACGATGCCGTCACCAATGGAAGACTGGAAGTTGCTAAGCTCTTGGTTACAAGAGGAGCTCCTCGGGACATCCGGTAGGAACCTTGAATATAATAATTCCTGCTAGAAAGGAAACATTCATCTTTGTCCAATACTTATGTATACGTGGTTTCTTTCATAATAGGCCATTTTATGGATACGGTGGCAATTTTGATATCCATTGTTTCAATTATGGGATTCTAAGGGGGGCAAATGCATACTAATTTACCCCTTTAGAATCCCATAATAGCTATTTGAACCAATGGATTTCAAAATGGCCGCCAAACCTGTTAAATGGTCTATGAATTAAATTGGGTCAGTAACAGAGCCGTCTCAGCCTGTTTACGTGACAGACTTTTTCTGGTTATGAGGATTATATTCTATGTAATGAACGGTGATTGGTGGATTGCTTTTACACTTGCCAAACTGGTGGTGTGCCTTGGAATTCACCTGGACCTTCCTAGTGTAAGCATCCATAGACCCTTTGCATAAATGGCGCCCAAATTTGAATAACAATACTTGACACATCCTTAGCCTCACATTCATGAGAAAAATCCTTTGTCTTGAAACATAAACACGAGGCTAAGGATGTATCAAGTATTGTTATCCAAATTTGGGCGCCATTTATGCAAAGGGTCTATTGAGTGAGTAGGTCGACGACATCACAAAAGTGCAGGTGTGTCCTTTCCTGCTTAATTAACACTGTAGGTGAAAGGTACATGTATGTACGTTTGTTAAAGCTCATGCGTTGGTCATTTTGAGAGATTCTTCCTTTCGTGAATTTAAAAGGACATTCGATTACTGACACAGGGTGGCCACGTGGAGTTACATGTAGCGCCACATAGGGAGCTTAGGCACGCACGTTTTTGAGACACGAAAGGCAACCGGAAGTGAGCTGTTTTCCCTTTTAACTTGTCTTTAGACAACCACATTTACATTGCTAAGTATCTTTTCTCCATTAGAAATGATTCGCATAAAAATCTGGGAGACACCACTGTCCTGGCACGAGAAATGCCGTCTTCCGGTTGCCGTCTGCATCTCAGAAACGCGCATGCTTAATTAAGCTCCCTAATGAAGACGACCACCAACCCAATGAGAACGACCTTAGTAACACAACAACGTACAATGTTCAAACTTGAAGTACAGTGGAGGACTTGATGATGAATTTGTATGCCATTTTAATTGCGTTCGACGTTATGCGAACGCAGTTTCTAAACTTAGGTATCCTGTGGACAGGGTGAGCTTCGTTTTCAGCGCCATCTTGAATTACGTCATTCGTGCATGCGCATCTCGGTTTTGACAAATCATGTGCAAATGACGATCGTGCGCACCTGGTGATTGTTTGTTTAGAGTCATTTTGCACCAACACGCTGATCTTTTTGGCAACGGACCTTTTTTAGTAAAAGTCTCTCAGACAATTTCAAGAAATTTCAGATTTTCGACTATTTAGTTTTTGTGACGTCATCACTTCCTTACACCAAACTTTCCATTTTTAGCGACACTCCACAAGCCTCAGACCTTTTAAGGAGCAGGCGTGGCTCAGTTGGCTAGTGCGCGGCTTTCGGAGCAAGAGGTTCCCTGTTCGATTCTCGGTGACCTCAACGTCTGTTTCGACTTTCCTCTGATCCGTGTAGCTATAGCTTTAAAAAGCCGTAAAACGGAGCACTGACAGAGGGACGGGGGTAAAGGGTGCACCGTCGGCTTCCATTGATACCAGTTTCGTAGCTGAAGGAACTACCGACGTTAAATGAAGTGCCTTTACTTTACTTCACTTCACTTCAGTTCACTTTACTTTACATTACATTACATGAATGCGTCGTTTAGTTATTCCAACCTCCAAAGTTCTCCCAACGAACGCACTTAGAGCAGTTGCTTCATGGGATCAATAATACGGAATGACGTCCTCGCAGTTGCATTCTTTTTCTTTGCGTGCAGTGTATTTGTAAGCTTCCAATAGTTAGAATGTATGACTTTAGTGAGTTTCATATTCTATCTCTAATAATGGGGAGGGGCGCTGTGAAATACCGGTATTCTCCCTATCTCGTACTACTCTTCGCGGTGAAAAGCCCTGGGAAAGAAGTTGCGCCCCTCCTCATTCTCTGCACGGCTTCGCCGCTTGTTAATTTTGCCTCGCGCGCCAACAATTCCGGCAGCTACAGCTGTATGCATTCTAGGGAGTCTAGTGAAAAACTTTCAGTAAAATGTAGTGAAGGGAACATCTTCAAGTGTGTTTTTAATGTGTTTTGCGGACGGGAATTTCTTGTGATTTCGGGACTTATTCTTTGTCGTGAGAGCAATCGAATGAGTCCCAACATTATTTTCGATCTACTGGTAGTGTGGTCTCTCGTATCCTGATGTCACAGAAAAAATGTAAATTTGAGGTTTCAACTTCCTAGAAACAAACGAGGACTCATTCCAACTGATTATGCCACAACTGAAGAAATGCGAACCATCTTGTCCATATCAACCTCTAAAACGGACGACAGCCAGGGATCGGCACAACAACTTATTGCATCACTACCAGAAAGCAGAAAGGTCAGTTTGAAAAAGCAAGGGGCTAAAAGCTTGAATTTTAGCATGCAATGATCGACAGATGAATCAAATCAATGGATCAATCAATCGCTTGAAGAGATTTTCAACAATAATACAGACAAATAATAAACCTTATTTTGAATGTCAACTTGAGTTGCACCAGGCAGACTCGTTAGCTATTTTCAGCAGAGAATTGAAGAAACGGTTGCGGCAATCGCTAGCCGTAAAATAATACACTTTAAGACGAAAAAAAATATGTTGTACCTTTGTCGCGCATTAAGGAAAATTTCTTTGCCGAACTTTACGAAAATACAACGTGAAATAACCAGATTCAGGGTCTTGGCGGCAGTGAAACTTTCTTTCTCTGTGTCCCCTTCAAAAATGTTGGTACCAATCTAGTTAACATTTTACAGCACCAACAAGATGTAATAATCGCCGGAGAAACACGTACAATGGCATAAAGAATTTTGAAGTGGCTTTGTTGCTAAATTAAAGTCCCTAATGGTAACTGAGCAGATGAAGTGGAATCTACCCACAACAAAATCACCGAGTTGGCCAGAAAAGGACCTGAAACCTGACAACTTGTGCTTTAAGACTGCTGTGCCCTGTCCTTTCCAACCCGGGATGAGCTCCACTGAGCTATGGGAGCTCCAGCGACTTGTGTGCGACTCTCCTCTCGGTCTAACCAGCTCACATTCGATGTCCTCGGTAGGAACAGACCTGTGCGGGAGAATTGTCACTTCTAAGGGTCTCTTTTCTCGCTGCCCCGCTCAAAGCAGTTACGTTGTTGGTACTTGTTCTTTTAGATTAAAAAAATTAAGCAGCTTAAAACTATTCCCTGACAAACGAATCTGATTTGAAATCTTAGTTATCACAGCTTCTAATTCTTGTCTATTTTGTTTTTCAGTTTTCACTTGATTCTCCTAAAATTCTTCTCGCAACTGGTCTTAGCTCCGATCAGAAGGTAAATCCCTCTTTCCTCGAGGATCGATAGAGGAAATTTCTTTGGTTAAATCATAAACAGAAAATCGCACGATTCTTTTTCAACTTCAACAGCGGAAATTTCAAAACTTGACTCATACCTTGGACTAGAGTTACTGTGAGTTTCTGCGCTTAAAATAACCAGTCTGATATCCAACAAGTGGGAATGGGAATAATTATTCAGACATTTATAAACGTTTACACACTTGGATAACACTTGGCGCTACGATACGGTACGATATGATAACGGAGATTTAATGAAACATTCAGAATGCGAGAAACGCTATATCTAAGGTTCAAAATTTAACAAAGGAAGATGGCACCGCGCACCGGTGGCTCAATTGGTTGAGCGGGAGGTCGTGACTTCGACTCCGGCTGGCCAACACTCAGGGTCTTAAAATAATTGAGGAGAAAGTGGTGCCTTTGTAATAACATCCGCAAATGGTTAGACTTTCAAGTCTTCTGGGATAAACCGTAGGCCCCGTGTCACCAATATATTTCATGTTCATAAGTTCCCTGTGAGACGTTAAAGAACCCACACACTATTCGAGAAGAGTAGAGGATGAAGTTCCTGGTGTTGTGGCTGTCCTCTGTGAGTATATGGGTGGGTTGGTATAGCAGGTCCACATCAGCTGAATAGCTGCCAAAACTTCAACCTGCTCGGACAAATAAATAACAAACAAACAAGTAGATCGCTTGGGCTAACTCGTGACGGAAAGAAAGCTCTTTTACTTATTCGTTTTACATAGGGATTTTTTTTTTTGACAAAGAGACTAGTAAATGAAAGATTTGTATCTTTTTCAGGCAAATCTTCAAACCTGTGCAGTCACTCTCGATGCAAAGATTGTTTACGAATTCTCTCTTTCGGGTGAGTTGAAATTGTGCTCGCCCACGCGACATTTGTTGCGGAAGAAAAATATTTCCGAGAAGTAAATTTGTTTCATTTTTATTTTCAGAGACTATTGTCTGAAACATTTTTACTCAGATTTACTCCGAATATCACCAAGTCACCATTGATATATACACTTCTTTACTATTTTACTGGCGCTAACGGCAACGACAACACCTAAAAGCAGTGATACTATTGGTTAAAAGAAGAAAAAATGATCGTGCTGCACGTGCGGCACGCATTTTTGAACACTTCTTTCCCGTATTTGTCTTGAAAAACAACGCACGCAATTTAGTACACTTCTCTCGATAGAGTCTAAAAGTACTTACGAGTGACCACAAGTGACTCGTGGTCACTCGTGAGTACTTTTAGACGGCGTACATCAGTAAATCTTTATTCCCTCTCTTTACTTCAAATCCAGGCGTACCAATTTAGTTATACAGCTGTAGAATACTTTACCCATATTGTACAATATAAACAAGATGGAATAATCATGAAATACTTAAAATAGCTCAAACTTATATTGACGTGACGTTTTTGTCGTCGTATCCGTCGTGGTTTCTTAAACTCCCTAATCGCGAAAATGCCAGCCTTCGACGTAGCTCTCGATTTTTTTCCGAATCATGGCCGAGTGATTATTGAAAAATAAATTTCTTCCAGGTTTCCAAGTTTTCCTCCAAGTTTTAACTCATTCCATCCTCGGAGACCCAGGGGCGGTTAGTTGGGGCGACAGGAAATAAATCGGGCAAAGAAATGAAGCGTCGCAGGTTTTTATTTCCTCTCGCCCCAACTAACCGCCCCTGGGTCTCCGAGGATGAACTCATTCTTGATTACTTGTCGATTTTTTTGTCCAAATCTTAGCTGGAGTGAGTCTTAACTCTCTAGTTTTAAAATCATTGTTAATACCTTGAGCCGCTAATGGTTAGATAATTTTTCTCTTTGTTTTTGTGGTTGGGTTAGTGACCCACATTATAACAGCAGCAAATGCTAAAGGCATTTGCCCGAGGACCATCAAGTACTTGAGTGGTGTACTGACCGGAAAATGGATTGTTAGCTACGACTGTAAGTATCGATCGACAAATATTTGAAATGAAAACAAACTGACAACTTCCAAAAAGTTATTTGGCATTACAACCCGCCGGTCAAAATACCTAAATATCATTGAGAAAATGAAAGCCAACGCAAAAATTAAGCTTAGAGGAAGTTCGCGATGGCTGACCTAACACACAGAGTTCTAATAGAGACATTTTAGCGTCGTATTTTTCGGAAAACGGCAAACCTCTGAGTGTCACGTGATATGGCCTTTGCGTTCGAGTTTGCGGTTCAAGATCTGACGGCTGGATACCCTTTTTGCGGTAACTGATTTACCGCAGCGTTTTTCACCTTAAAATTCAAAAGGAACTCACGTTTAAAGCTATAGGTTATGTTCTTGAATGCTTTAAGTCTTGAATGGACGCACTTCAAGTTGCTGATCATTTGCACATCCTTGAAGGCGCTGGATCGGTTCGTCAGAGCGATTCGCTCTGACGAAGGGCTAACGCTCGAAACCTCAGCTTTTAGAATCTCTAAACGGTGGTCAATTTACATTATCAACTCCGTTGATAAAACCAAATTTTTGTATACTACTTCCGCACCGACGCAGCACCACAGTTTCTTAAGAAACTACCCCCTTCATATAAAAAAAACAACAACTCGGTCGTGGCATTTGTGAGGTAATCATTTTGGCATCTGCTAACTGCGATTATCTTTCTTTCATGTTATAGAATGTAACTTTCATTGTGATTATCGTTTTAATAGGGGTGGTAAAATGCTTGCGACGAAAAACCTGGGTAGATGAATCTCCGTATGAAGTAAAGGGGACCAATGATGCTGCCGTGGATGCTCCCAAAAAGGCTCGCATCAATGCTGTCAAACAGGTTAGTAACTTCAAAAGGCTTCAAAATTCTTTTTTTTTTTAAAGGCCCGGCGAATGTTGGAAACTAAAGCGCAACAAGGTTTCATCAAACACAGACTCGAAAGCTTGCGAGGAAGTTTGATGCTAAGTCGGTGGGTGCGTGAAGCGGGGAAATTAAGTTGTATTAAATGAGTTATTAAAAGTAAAGTGGCTTCCATGGGGGTATTAGACGTTTCGAGCATCCTGCCAAGAATGGTACGGAATGGCTAAATAGGAAAACAGGTTGCCATAGAGAGGAATCTTTTGCCTTTAAATTCAGAAATTCTGACTTGGAGAGAATAGTTGGTGTATTTGTCATTTAGTGGTTATCTATTGTTTAAAATTATCTAAACACGGTAAAACCTTCAGGGTTAGGATTAGGGTCAGGTTAGGCTTATTGTATAATTACTGAAGGTTTTTTTACCTTGTGTAAAAAAGTTGTAAACAATAGAAAAAAATACACCAAGTACCTACCACGCCAACACTACGAGGTTTTCTGCATCAGTGTTCGTTATTTGAAGTAGGCTGCATATTTGTGGCGAATAACCTTATTACTGTTTACAACTGCCAAATTTGTTAGAGATGCTTGGATCAAGATTAGTAATCTGCATGTTGCAGTGATTGTTTCTTCTAATTTTTTTTTATTTTTAAACACATCAAATTTTCTACTTTCAAATGTGTTTTTGAAACTGGTTTGAATGTAAAAGGGTAGGTTTACTATCATTCATTTCACAAGTACACGAGAACTTTTTTCACGAGGAGGACAAAAAGATGTAGTCGGCGGCAATGGCTGGAATGCTGATTCATTTGAAATCTATAACTTTGGAAAAGAAGTTTTTGCATTGAATAAGTTGAGTTTTGTTGTATTGGTAACATTAAACCATCCTATTGCCTCTTGATAAAAGACGATACTTATTGGGCATTCAAAAAACACACCACAGAAACGACTTCAGTAGACTTCTACAACAGAACTTTGACTCTATGTTGAGTCGTTGTACCGCGCACCAGTGGCTCAGTTGGTTGAGCACCGGGCTGTCACGCGGGAGGTCGTGAGTTCAACTCCGGCCGGACCAACACTCAGGGTCTTTAAATAACTGAGGAGAAAGTGCTGCCTTTGTAATTACATCTGCAAATGGTTAGACTCTCTAGTCTTCTCGGATAAGGACGATAAGCCGGAGGTCCCGTCTCACAACTCTTCAATGTTCATAATCCTGTGGGACGTAAAAGAACCCGCACACTTGTCGCAAAGAGTAGGGCATGTAGTTCCCGGTGTTGTGGTCTGTCTTCTGTGTTGTATCATGGTTGGGAGGGTAAAATAATGCTCGGAGATATTAGCTACACCAAGCTACTCTAAAATCCGAGGGTAAATAAAGATATATGATAAATCCCCCGGCTGCCAAAAAGATTGTTAAGCAAAGCGGAGCCATACTGACTGCCTGCCTGTTCGCCCTTCGATCAGACGAAGGGTCCACTCGATTACGTCAGCTCTGTAACTCTGTTCGGTGTTGAGAGCATTCGCTTCCTACCAATGTGGCCTGGGTTCGATTCCTATATTCGGCGTCATGTGTTGGTTGAGTTTGTTGGTTCTCTACTCTGCACCGAAGAGTTTTCTCTGGGTACTCCGGTTATCCCCCTCCTCAACAACCAACCTACGGATTTGATATGTTGATTTCAGTCTACAGTGTCCCCAATTAGCTCTCCAGCGCTATAACGACTAGACACGTATATAAAGTTCCTTTCCTTTCCTTACTAGTTTTGACTTGTGCGTAAAATCGAAGCAAAGTGATCCTTTAATTCATTACACGCTTTGAATTCAGTTGCTTTATCTTCCATGTTGCAGCTTCCCAGTTTGTTTGACGGCTGTGAATTTTTCTTTTACGGGGAATCTCACCCACCCCACCCTGCCAAGGAGGACCTCATCCAGATGATCAGGTATGGCGGGGGAAAGATTCTATCGCGCGAACCAAAACCACGTGTTGACGAAACGCTGTGTTTACCTACTTCAAGTAAGGCTAACAAGGTACCTGCCCAAGCGGTTACTTTAGCTCCCGTGGCATACCATGCGAATCCAGAGTCGAAGCTATACCGTTGCACTCAGTACGTCATTTACGATGCTTTTGCGGAGAGGAAGCCACACATCTGGGACACTGAATCGCTTCGCACATTGCCGCTGACCTGGCTTATGGATTGTGCTTCGAACTTTGCGATCCTTGATTCAGAATAACTTTGGTCGTTTCTGGAAGAAATGCCAGTTTAAAGAGCACTTAACTCCAAACGTTCTTCATTGCCAAGATGACCGTGTTACGTTTGTAGGCGAATCAACTTCGTTTGTGGGCGAAGCGGCTTACGTGCGAAACGACAAGATACACCTCTTCACCCAATAGGCCACTTTCAGAAATACCATGATACTCTTTATTCGCCTTCCAAAATTTTGCATAAGCATTGTTTTTATTTTCTCTTGGGACCATTAAAGTCCCAAAAGAAACTGGAAACTGCTAAATATGCAAAATATTGGAGGGCAAACAAAGAGTATTATGGCATTTTTGAAAGTGGCCTAGAGGTCGTTTGCTACCAATCTTTAGAGACACATAACAATGCTGTAATTTACAATTGCTGGTTGACCTACAAACGGAGCTGATGAGAGATCTTTAGTTTTCGTCCACCAACATGGCGGCGATGACGTCACGTGAAAATGTCGATCCCTCATGCAGGCAGCCATTCTTTCTGTCTGCACCAAGAAAAACAACTTCCGGCTAGTTTCGAAACAGGAAACCGAAATTTCGTGGTTTTTCAACGACTGCAGGACTGTACGTGGTTTGAAAGCTGCGAAAAGTATTTTTTCGCGGCGCTGACGAAAAGAAGCGGTGCAACCTTTGCACTGGGACAAGAGTGCTTTTGCATTTTCATTCTAGGATATTTTAAAACGCAGTTCAAAACCAAGGCAAACCTATTGTCGTTTGAACACAAACTCAGCGCAGAGAATTATTCCGAAAGGGGGAATGCTTTATGTCGACAATAGGACTTGCCTCTCATCAGCTTGGCAGTTGTACCATCTAAACAGGCCGTTTCCGAATTCGTGTCTGCCTCCTCTTCAAAGGGAG